>NC_089788.1:60719547-61019547 GCF_040412425.1 Macrobrachium rosenbergii
TTTCTTTGTTAGAATAACTGACAACTGCTAGCAAGCGGTAGGCTTTCTGTTAGTTCACGAAAAAAGAGAAAATAATGAAGCCCTAATGAGTAAAAAAGAAACGTTCAACTTCAAATCCTGCGCTCTCCCATATTGTAGAAATGCTGCAAAGAGAGCCGAGGTAAAAGGAATGACTGGAAAAAAAGGGCGCGGAAAAGTCTATATCAAATCGTGACTCAGAGAGGACTCTGGCAATGAAGCCACGATGTTCGTCATCTGGACAAATTGCAGAGATTTTTCTTATCAAAAAAAGTCAGAGGTCAAAGAAGTCTTGACAGAAAAGAGAGCTAACAACGACAGCGTGGATAACGCGGCTTAGTGGAACACATGCAGACTGTGCGATAGTCTTCCAGTTCTCAGAGAGTCATTTGAGATAAAGTTGTTAATCCCATGCAATTTCCAACCCTGGTTGTGGTTCACTACAGTCGACTGACTACCAAATACTTAGGTCAATGGGGCGTGCAAAACATCGCCGAGTGCTCAAGAATCGAACGCAAGACCTGTCGAGGGACAAAGCACGCGTTCTAACCAAGGAATTAGAAAGAGAGGGAGAGAGAAAGAGAAACTGAATTCATGTTTTCAGTTCTGTCAGGGGTGACGATTATCTCGGTAAGATCCTTCTGTTTATTGCTACGATTTGATGGTATGTATCTTGCCGGAGCACTGAATAGTTACTTATCTATTTCCTCCCGTTCTCTCGGCATCCGTAGACCTAACCTACCGCAGTCGACCACCAAAGACAATGAATTTATCAACAATCCCTCCTACGTCGTTCTGACCTTTGGGATCCAATGCGCTATTCTGGGTTGTGAGCAAACAGCGTTACCTCCCGCACTGAGAAGAGAGAGAGAGAGAGAGAGAGAGAGAGAGAGAGAGAGAGAGAGTGTAAAGAATAAGGGAAGCAGAAGCTTCAAGCAACGAGACTAAAAATCAACCTTAGCCATTTCTTCACTGACTGTTTCAAATGTCTAGTTTAGGTTACTCTTGGTAAATCTTGCTTAGATTTTTCAGTGTCTTCAAAATTTCCTGCCTAACAATCTATTGAGGCGGTTTCTTGTATAACCTCTAAATTAGTAATGCTTGGCTTCATTTCTGATTAAAGATTCAAAAGGAAAAGTGGTAACTGAAGTAAATACGAAGAAATTCGACACAAAGCACAGAACCAAAAAAGAGACAAAAGCGTCTTTCTGATTCTTAGTCGCAGGATGAAGGAAGGTCTTCTTATCGGTCTGCTTCCCCTTCTCCTTCTCCAGCTGATCTTCTTCCTGCCAGAGATCGCGTCCTTCCTTCCTTCCTTCATTCTTTCCTTCCCGCCTCCTGCTACTTCTTCGTCTCCTTCTTCTCAGGATTGTCTGCCATCTCGTCTTTCCTAGATCTGCGAATATCCCTCGGGGGTTCTCTTCTTTCTGACAGTCCCTCCTTTAGTCGATCATCTGTGAATGCGGTTTATCTTCCTCTTGGCTTTTATATAATCTGTTCCTTTACTTGGATTTTCAGGGCTAATTTCAAACATTTTTGCGGGACTCTGACACACACACACATAGAGAGAGAGAGAGAGAGAGAGAGAGAGAGAGAGAGAGAGAGAGAGAGAGAGAGAGAGAGAGAATGTGCATATCTTTTCACAAGAATTTATAACAAACTAATGTCCTAGAAATTAAGACCTATTTTCTATCCACACTAAATGCGGAAACAACTCTATGTCGTGAGACTCCATTCTCGCTTTATTTTCACGAGAAAAGAAAAATGGTCGATAAACAGCATTTAAAAGGGGAAGAGAACATAAAAACGGAAAATAAATAAGGTGATGTTCGAATTATGGTGAACTGTATCCTAGAATAAGTAAAGGGTCTCACTTTCCCCTACTTTGGTGGCATGGAAATTATGGCCTTGGGGTTCCGGGCTAATAATATATAGCTAATGAGAGAGAGAGAGAGAGAGAGAGAGAGAGAGAGAGAGAGAGAGAGAGAGAGAGAGAGAGAGACTTATATAACAACCAGGCCCCCTGAAAGTACGAATGTTGGTGTAGCCCAAAAACTGATCCAGATGAAGGAAATAGTTTTGCGATGTTTGTAAAGGAAAAATGTCGGAATCAAATTTCTCCGTCCAACATTCGACATTTTATATCTGAGCGGAATTTTGGATGGAGGATCTTTCTAGAGTAATTTGGAACTGATGTTAAAGGGCAGACTGGAGGAATGATGGCCACCATAATGAAGAAATTCTTTTTAAAAAGTTTGTTATGATATTCTCGAGATTTGGGATGAAAATCTTTCCAGGGACAATGACTCGCTCAAAAGTCCGTTTCAGACGGAATCATATCAATGTCCAGGCTCTCAAAAGCATTCTTTTAACATTCTCGAAGAGAATTACGAAGCGACAATTGCTCAGATTTCATGAGAAATTAGATATTTAAATTAATTACTGTGAAATTGAACAGAATAAGGCCAAAGTACAAAAGAAATCAATGAAGCAAAGGAGAAAAGTAACTTCATCATAAAAAAGAAAAAAAAAATTTCCCATCTGCTCAGAGTCTGAAGTAATCAAATAAAGGAGGTAAAAAGAAGCCCTAAGCGAATAAGCAAAGGAATTATTCCCTCCACTTCATCAAAGAAACAAATGAAATATGGCGGAGACGCAGATGAGATTCCGAGGGCCGAAATTCAGCGGCAAAAGCCACATGAATATTCCATCCCCGAATCCTAAATTTCATTGCATAATTACACCATAGCCCCCGGTCCCTCATATTTTATTCAAACTTCCTAGTCAGGCTCTTGCAGCAGGACATTATCCTTAAAGGATTCCATTAAACGTCAACGAATTTATTTTTTAGGAGTAAAATATAAATCCTAATTAACTTTTTTTTCCTTTTGCACTTTATCACATGAGTCCATGCTGGCGTAAGGGCGGCTTAATCAAAACTAACTTCCAACTTCGCGTTTGAATGTGGTTCCCAAGGGCCTGCAGGCATCTATTTTCTAATGCTGTTCACGCTTCTCCCTGCTTTACAAATAAAAACAATAATTCTCAGTTCATATCTAGCGATGACGTTCCTAGTCTCTTATATATACCTTATACCGAACACATATACAACAGCATACACATATACACATATTTCATATATATATATATATATATACTGTATATATATATATATATATATATATATATATATATATATATATATATATATATATATATATATATATATATATATATATATATATATATGTATAGCCGGTGGTCAGAAGTCACTGGCTATCGTTGTTTATAGCCAGGTCATGATTCGAGTATAAGTCACTGGATATCGTTGTTTATAGCCAGGTCATGATTCAGAATCCTGGACCGGGTTTTGCACAATGATTAGAAGCACCCCAGCCTTGTCAAGACTACATTCATAGAAAGTTAAATTCTCAAAATAAAGAATCTGTGTAAAGACTCAGAAAAAAAGAAAAAAGAATGTGGGACACATACAGTAGTAAGATAAACAAAAGATGCGTAAGCTGACAAAAAAAAAAAGAACGCATCCACAGTTTTCATTAACGATGTACAAAAAACTTTTGTGTCCCGTAAAGAAATACACTAGCGGATCCAGAAAAATTTATTCGATTTTTTTTTTTTTTTGTTCCATTTTTATTCTTGTCTGTTATTATTATCTAAATCTTCAATATTATTATTTTATCATTATTTTTCATGGGATCCGCTAGTCAAGGAATATACAAGTAACTCAATTAACTGGATGTCGATGCACCATGGCGATGGATGTAGAAGACGAACAACCATCACACTGGATGTTTGAGAGAGAACACTATCGCAAGGGGTTATTAGTTAGAGAAAAAATTCTGCACCTGGTACACACTTTTCTCCATCAGTCATACACACTGCTCTGTATTTGTCCTTGTGAGTAAATGGCTGCGTCAAGCAGCTCTTCAAGGCGTTATGGTGTTTATCCAACCTGGTTGCTTCAGCAGGAGCGAATGGTTGTTGCTGTCACTCTTGTAAATCAACGACCGCCTTACTGAAGCAGTGAAGAACTGCCGAATAGCACACACAGATCCATCTCCTAAAAGTCTCGTTTGGGTCAAATTTAGTCTATATTCAAGACTGTCTGACAGCAGACACTGGCTGTTGTCTAGAAGAACTGTTTCAAGGGTAGACCATTATTGATGATATTTTACAGCCATCACAAATGTCTTTTATTATTTATTTTCTGTACTTCTCTCTCTCTCTCTACCCCCACCTACGATTCACAACAGTTGACTAATGGCTAGGTACTTTATTTATAACTTAGGGTTATTAGATTTAGCACATAAAACAGTTCGTAAAGTTCCATTCCCTTCTTAATTTGGAAATCGAACACAGGTCTACTCAGTTTGAGCTGTGATACCGCTTGCCCTACTAGGACAAAAGAGAGAAGAGAGAGAGAGAGAGAGAGAGAGAGAGAGAGAGAGAGAGAGAGAGAGAGAGAATAAAGATGAAAGAAATGAGAACAGGAAACGTCCATCTTTATTTAAAAATGATAATTTCATCTTCTACTTCTTCAGGTATCAATGCCTCCGTCGGGAACCACGCGGACGAAGGCCCGCAGGAGAACCGAGTGATGTTAGGAGGCAAGGGCGGCCGCACCGCCCTTTGGGACAGGTCCAGTCCGAATTCCGATCCGGAACTGCCCTACTTCGACTACGAGCAGTCTGTCAACGTGACGGCGCTCCTGGGCAAGATGGCCGTCCTCAACTGTCGAGTCAAAAACATTGGCAACAAGACGGTGGGTTTTTCAGATCTTAATTCAGTTCCTTTTTTCTGCAATATTTTTGCTTCAATAGATTGAGTAAGTGCTATTTTTATTGGAGCACATTAAAATCTACCAAATTTTACTATGCTCTCATTTAGATTGTATCATGTATTTTACATAGTGTGAGAAAAAGGTCAGTAAAGGGACAGTTGTTAAGCTATGAACAATTTCTGTTTTACAGTTGCATCGCCACGCCACTTTGGCTAATCACAGAAATATTAAATGCTCTTTATTGCAGAAACTGATTTGAAATCTTATCTATATTTTCTGATATTAAAAAAAAGCTCTTCGTTGGGTGAGTCGGTAGAGCTGTGGACTGGAACTCGCTGGGCCGGAGTTCGATTCCCCGTCCGGCTGATGAAGAGCAAGAGGAATTTATTTCTGGTGATAGAAATTCATTCCTCGCTATAATGTGTTTCGGATTCCACAATAAGCTGTAGGTCCCGTTGCTAAGTAACCAATTGGTTCTTGGCCACGTAAAATAAGTCTAATCCTTCGGGCCAGTCTAGGTGAGCTGTTAATCAGCTCAGTGGTCTGATAAAACTAAGGTATACTTAACTTAACTTGATATTAAAAAAAAAATTGGCGAAAAAGTTTTCGGCCTACACCCCGTCGTCTTCACTTCGAATGTTCTGTCTTCCGCACTCATTTCTTCCTACTGCATTTTTCTTCCCGGCGCTGCTGTATTATCATTCACTCTTTCAAGTACATCAGATAATCTTTTTGTACCTTTCATCTCTCTTTCATGGATCTCTCAAAAGTTCTTCCTCCTTTCCAGAATTTTTTTCTTTGCACCTTCCTCTCCTGTGTCTTACAGATTCTTGCGTTCGTCACGTCCTTTAAATCTTATGTATTCCTCTGTTTAGAAGGAGAGCCTGTCACCAGGAAATGAGATCTTTAACACAAATCCTCTCTGTTGTTTTTGTCGCCTGTCTCACATTCCTTTACGAATGTCATTCTTTATGTATAAAGGTATACTGTGCAACTACATCGTGCTAAAATATTAAGCACTGACATAAGCCGGTAGTGTTTTTAACGCGAAAATCTCGATATATCAAGTTCAGGCTGCACTGACACTGGCTAGTTTCTTCCCTTGACAACTCAATACTAACAGATGGGAAAATTGGTGGGGTGACATGTGATGAACACTGACAAAGCCTTGGCTTACTAAACAAAACTTTAAACATTCTTATACCACGGCGCACACCCACATGTACAACTAAACAAGAGCCCTTCTTTGGCTGACTAAACTGTCATTCAAATGTTCAATTCCCGCGGCCGGCTGAAGAGTTAGAGGAATTTATTTCTGGTGATAGAAATTCATTTCACACGGATTCACAATACTGTAGGTCCCGTTGCTATGTAACCAATTGGTTCTTAGCCACGTAAAATAAGTCTATCCTTCATAGCCCTAGGAGAGCTAATCAGCTCAGTGGTCTGGTAAAACTATATATACTATTTTTACAACTAAACAAATGTTACTAAGGCTATATATACACACACAAACACACACACACACACACACACACACACACACACATTTATATATATATATATATATATATATATATATATATATATATATATATATATACATATATTATATATACACAAGCATATATTTATATACAATAAACTTGATAATTTGCACAGTTGTTTTGTCCATTCGCACAATTAAAAACAGGACCTCATTTAAATAAAGATCTACCCGGACGATGAAGACAGGTCCTTGACAGCTTGTAACCCATTTTTTTAATCAAAATCTCCGTTAGATACCATCCTGTTGAAATGAGGTCCTTGCTCTCCATCCTACATGTCATACGTAGTAGCTTAGCCTTTTACCAAGCAGTTTAACTCTCCTCCGAATATCGACCTCTGGACTAACTCTCGTTTTTACTGCAGCTCACTTCTCTGAAACAATGCTGCCTAATAATCGCAATCTGTAATGCTGGCAATCAGAATTTTTTAGCTTGTACTCCTTTTCTGAGCATCTTCACATTGAGTGGAGTTTCATTCTGGTTGCAGACGAGTTTCTCCAATAATCATTCTCCTTGACATCATTAGTCCACAGGTTTGTAAAACGCCTAAAATAATTATTCTTTCTAGGCTGCATTCACTTAACCACGAAGATGACACGCTCTCCTTTATGAAATAAGAATATTACCTAAGAGCTTTGTGAATTTATACTGCTTCCACCATTTCAGTCCTCCCCTAAATGTAAATCTTGATACAATACCTTATAACACGCATAGGAGTTGTAAATTCGAAGGTTAATCATTCTCTCCAGTCCTTCGCACTAAAAGAAGCAGGCGATGCAGAAAAGATAGCAGATGCCCTTAAAACTAATTTGGTCCTCAACTTTTCAAGTGAGACCAGCAAAGGGATGACCCGACCTTTCCTTAATGTCTTCGTTGAAAAGAAAAGCCCAACATGTTACATCCGCCTGCACAAGAGTTACAAATGTGGCCCGCTGCCTTAATGCAAGAACAAAGTTCCCTAATTCATCAAAAGAAGTTTGTCATTGGTGCCCAATAACTGCAGTGACTGGAAATCTGTCCCCACAGAGCTCAGAGGATTAGCATTAAAGATAGACAAGAGATTCTGGGTATGAGAGGGGTATTGTCTCTAAATTGCGAAGACACATGTACATCAGCATTTAGTGGAAATATATATACGTATATATATATATATATATATATATATATATATATATATATATATATATATATATATATATATACGTGTCACACGGTCCAATGGGTCAGCCTCTCTTCTCAACAGTGCAGAGTCACAGACTTGCTTCCTGATAGAGATAGAACGCTCGGTCCGTGCATGTAAATCTTGGTTTTCTTGAATTAATGTATATCTAAGGTTTACTTGAACATCTTTCACTACTGTGTCATAACTGATTTTGAATATTCAAGTCCTCCAGTTCTTCTTAAATGTACTTTTGCATTCACATCTTCTTAGGCTTTGGCCATCTATTAAATTGTCGGGTACTGTATATTTAGGTTTTTTATTTTGTATTTCCCTGCAGCATCTGGGTTCCATTAATCTATCATTCTCCAGCTCATATGCGTATGTATGCTTTTGGTTACATATTTGTGTAGGAGGTCTTTTGTATATTTCGTTTTTTGGCAATAATATCGAAACAAAAGTTTTTAATCCTGTTAAATTCCACTGCTACCGTCGTTCTACGACGTGCATTTGGTTTACTGTAGTTCGACTACGGTAGGTTGCAAAAAACGTGGAGAAGGGCATGGGATAACCTCATCTCACAAGAACTCACTCCTGTAGCCAGCACCTCTAAGGAAAGAGATTCGTCCCAGGGTCATTAGATATATATATGTGTATATATATATATATATATATATATATATATATATATATATATATATATATATATATATATATATATATATATATATATATATAATAATAATAAAAGGAGTCCATAAAAACGCCAAAATGTACAAAGTTAGTGCTGTATTTCAGAGAACAACTGTCTCCCTCTTCAGGCAGGTAATGAATGAGTTACAGGAAAGGGTATTTATACCAAGAGATCCAGAGGTCAGCTGTTACGTCACTCCAATTGACAATTTCTCCTTAATCGTATTAATCACTGGTTGGAGGAAGATTAAGAAGATTAAGGAGAAATTGTCAACTGGAGTGATGTGACGGCTGACCTCTGGATCTCTTGGTATAAATACCGCTTTCCTGTAACTCTTATCTCATTCATTACCAGCCTGAAGAGGAGACAGTTGTTCTGAAATATTCATTACCATTCTGGAGGTTTTATGGGTTCCTGAAGATGGGTTTTAAACAGTTGTTCTGTATATAAACAGTGTATATACATATATACATATAAGTAATTCTAATAGCATTAACTTTCTACATTCTGGATATGTTTTATGGGTTCCAAAGGAAGAAATTTATTAGATGGAATTTAATCACAAGGAGGTTTCAGAGAAAATATTTCACAGTCATATGTATAGTGTATATAAACACTGTTTATGCCCACTTGGCTATATATATATATATATAAATATATATATATATATATATATATATATATATCCTTCTCGTGGTCATATATATACATATATGTATACATATATCAAAAAGCAAGAATTAGCAAAGTATTGTGGCTATTAGTATATATAAAATATATATATATATATATATATATATATATATATATATATATATATATATATATATATATATATATATATATATATATATATATATATATATGTGTGTGTGTGTGTGTGTGTGTGTGTGTGTATGTGCATACATTCATATATATGTACATGACGATTTGAGAAATTCGGTGGAGTGTGGAAGGAGTAAGACTTCACACAGTGGACCCAAGTGCGAAAGTTGAATGGCAAAACTTTCCTCGAATATCCTCCCTTGACACGTGACGAGAGAGGGAAAGAGAAAACTCTCCAGATACCGTGTGTTCCCGAGTCTTCCTTTTGTGGGCATTTCGGTCGGGGCCTTTTTCTTTATTCTTTTCTCTGTTCCTTTATCAAAGTTAGTTTAAGGCGTAAAACATCGGTCGTTATTTTTCTTCTTTTCGGCTTTGGAAGAGTCCATGACACGACTTTCTTATCCCTTTTTTGGTGTTGTCTCATTGTCCGTGTTTTTCCGTCTTTGTTGCGTTTGACTTTCGTGGTCCCCGTCTCCAGTTTTCTTGCGCTGTCTCTGGAGCTGATGTGACTTTCGCTCAGGCGATGAATTCCTGCTCCATCGGCGGAAAGAAGAAGAAGAAGAAGAAGAAAGAAGAGAAGCAGGAAAGAGGAAAACACTCGGATGTTATATTGACCATGACTCAACCTTAGCTTTATTCTAGATCCTTTCAGGTTTCAAATATTGTTAAATACAGAATGTATTTATAAATATATAATATATATATATATATATATAATATATATATATATATATATATATATATATATATATATATATATATATATATATATATATATATATATATATATATATATATATATATACATATACACATATATACATATATATATATATATATATATATATATATATATATATATATATATATATATGTATGTATGTATAAATATATATGACTGTATATGTGTAGATGATTTTATATGTATGTACTATTACAAATGTCTTTCAAGAAAGACGGCAAATTATATACAGTTTAGTACGCTGCTCTACATTTTCTTACTCAAGAGTTTGTGGCAATTGAGCGCAGAGATATTACCCGTAGAAGAAATAAATAAATGGAAAGAAAATCGAGTTTCACATAGTAGGCTGTGTTATAGTATCTACACATTTATCCAGACGTAACGATAACATTCACACGAACACATGGTAGTAAAAGACCAGA
Source organism: Macrobrachium rosenbergii (assembly GCF_040412425.1). Classification (NCBI taxonomy): domain Eukaryota; kingdom Metazoa; phylum Arthropoda; class Malacostraca; order Decapoda; family Palaemonidae; genus Macrobrachium; species Macrobrachium rosenbergii. The sequence continues at coordinate 60,729,756 of NC_089788.1, forward strand.
CACACATTTATATTTATGGAATGAATGAATCAATAAAATTGAGTGCTGATATGACGGAGTAATTTACTCCTCTTCAATTATCATCAGACAGAAAGACGCCTTCTCTTTCAACCGATGGCCAATTGCCTGATCGGAAAGTCGAAACTCTCCTCGTTATGGCGGCAATTTCGCAGTTAAAAGCACTTTTCTAAAGTTAAGAGAGACGCAAGGTATGAAGCTCTTAACCGCCACTGCAGCGAAGTCCAAAATTCCGATAAATGGATCAGAGATGTCGCTCTAGGACGTTTGAAACTATCAAGGGCATGAAAAGGTCGAACCAATATTGTCGCAGAGTGGAAATCTTTAAGTGGTATAATGAAGCAGTCACCTCCATGACTCTGAGACCAATATGGCGTCGACGATGAAAATGTCAAGACGGAAAAAGAACTCTGACGGCTGCCTATAAAAACTTTCAGTGAGGGGGCGTTATCTCATGAGCTGTTTTAAACATTATCTTGCAATGAACTTACAGAGAGAGGGAAAGACAAAATGAGAATAATGAACTTAGATGAGAGGGAGACTATTTGTATTGTTTCAAGCTTTTTCGTTCTAGTTGTAGATGAAGTTGGTCACTGCTGTGACATAGTACGTGGTGCTTCGTGCGGTGATATCACATTGTGTTCAAATTTCGAAGCTGTCTCCGAAATCGTCTACTGCAAGTTGCTGAAGGTCAAAGTTCACAGAAAAACAAGAATATGAATACAGCAAAGAAACATGAACAACTGAAATATAATTCCAAACTGAATTAGAAGAAATAATAATAATAATAATAATAATAATAATAATAATAATAATAATAATAATAATAATAATAACTTACCTTCTGACAAATCTACCTCTGCGCCCTAACTTGTCTTACACTAAATAATAATAATAATAATAATAATAATAATAATAATAATAATAATAATAATAATAATAATAATAATATCTTATACTCTGTCAAATCTATCTCTGCGCCCTAACTTGCCTACACTAGATAATAATAATAACAATACCCATTAATCAAACAATATTAATTGTACACTCCACCTTCCTGAATACCTCAAGTAGAAATTACTGTTACGAATTACAAACGAATTGGCACCAAGGACAAAACCTCCCCACCTTACCTCGATCATCTATCTCTTCACCCGTCACGGTCTCCTGTCACAGGTATCGTGGATTCGACACCGCGACATCCACCTGCTGACGGTCGGCCGATTCACGTACACGTCCGACCAGCGTTTCTCGGCCAGCCACGCCCCCGGGTCCGAAGACTGGCTGCTGAAGATACACTACCTGCAGGAGAGAGACGCCGGTAATTACGAATGTCAGATATCCACCACCCCGCCCATCAGTCACCTCGTTCACCTCGATGTGGTCGGTAAGGAATAAATAGGCATATATATATATATATATATATATATATATATATATATATATATATATATATATATATATACATATATATATAATATATACACACACAGTAAATGAGATAATGCTACTCAGATAAACTATGACAGTCAAAATACAAATATCTATATTTATCTATCTATCTATCTATCTATCTATCTATATATATATATATATATATATATATATATATATATATATATATATATATATATATATATATATATATATATATATATATATATATATATATATATATATATATATATATATATATATATATATATATATATATATATATATATATATATATATATATATATATATATATGTATGTCAGTCACTCTGAGATCAGAAGATTCTATACTATAAAAATCTTGCTTAACGATAAACTTTGCATAAATGAATTCAGATTAAGAGTCTATCTACTACAGACACACGCACGCACACACACACACATATATATATATACATACGGACACACACACACACATATATATATATATATATATATATATATATATATATATATATATATATATATATATATATATATATATATATATATATATTGGTCTAAGGGTGTTTTAAAGTACTTCTAACACTAAAAAGCTCACTTCTCCCACCTCACCTACAATTTGCCTCAAATAACCATTACAGAGTTAAAGACCTAACTAGCAGCAATAATGCTCGCATAACGCAAAAGAACATGATGTATTTTTATAAAAAAGATAAAAACCGCAGCGAATTACAGACGAACCTAGAATGACCGCTAGTCTCATACCCGACGTCTCTCCGGCATGACAGAGCCAGTGACTGAAATAGCGGGAGGCCCCGACGTGTACATCAACACAGGGAGTCGGCTGAGCCTCTCTTGCAGCGTCAAGTACAGCCCAGATCCGCCAGCCTTCATATTTTGGTTCCACGACGGTAATGTAAGTAAGGATTTTCCTTGGACTGTGTTAGAATTCAAGGTTATGAAATATGTTCTAGCCTAATTTTTCCTCCTTTTTGTGAAAGAAATGTGAATGAAAGGATAAAACATTAAAAGTATTGTTCCAAAAAATATTGCATAGGCATAGGATCCAGATAACCAGAAATATATGAGATGGGTACAACAAAACGCTGTATTCTGAATGTCACCGTTGTGGTATATGAAATGAGAAAAGAAGATATATACAGTATATACAGTATATATATATATATATATATATATATATATATATATATATATATATATATATATATATATATATATATATATATATATATATATATATATATATATATATATATATATATAAGACTACTCGGCAGTCGAACTTTATAGCTATGTATTTCTCTTCGCTGACGTTTCATACGCCTTCCACCTATTCAGTAACACATGCCTTATATTTCTCCTTAAATCCAAGTCTTCCCCGTCCCCACAGCTGATCAGCTACGACAAATCTCGTAACGGGGTCTCCGTGACCACGGAGAAGGGACCCGTGTCTACCTCGCGACTTGTCGTGAAGTTGGCAGAGTCGGAACACTCCGGTGTCTACACGTGTTCGCCCGCCAACTCCAAGGCCAAGAGCGTCAACGTTCACATACTGGCTGGTAAAGTTAATATTGAATCAAGTCCTTCAGCCGTGGAATTTCATTTGTACAGTACGTTGGAATAAACTGCATGCATGCACATCCAGCTGCAGGCCTTTCATGCTCAAATGCACACATACTTGCGCATGTTAATCTGATTGCTCGGAGTGCATTCAGTTATTTGCTCGTATGCATATGCCTATGCATTTGGGGATTTATACTGTTGAATATATATATATATATATATATATATATATATATATATATATATATATATATATATATATATATATATATGATAAATCTATGATTATTCATTTAAACGATGAAATAAACTAATTTTTTGTGCCAAGCAAACTCATGCAAATATTTATTCAATACTAATACTTTCTGGATGAATTTTTGAAGATTACAGCTGTTTCAGCCTTGACAACTTTGCGTTCAGTTTTTTTTTTATAAATTTATTTTGTTCATTGGGTAATGTCGACAGGAAAAACTGAATTCCAGCAATGCAGATGGATTGATCTGACAGAGAATTCACCGGAATGACTCGACTTTGCCTCTCCCTTTGTTATCACAATGTGAGAAAAGTGTGAACATTCGAATTTCTAAAGATTTTGTAGTTTTTTTTACAGTATTGTCGTGATCGATGGTAATTTTTTTAATGTCTGTGCTAATCAAAGGAAAAATAACAGAAACATCAAGAAGCAAAAAAATTAAAAATAAAAGCGCTGGAACAGATTTAATATTTCATTATATATAAACACATATATGTTTGATTTTAAATCACGAAAAGTTAAAAACGTGATGATTATACGAACAAAGTTACAGCCACGAAGGAAAGAGTGAAACAATGAGATGCTAAGTACTTTCGTCTTATCACCAAGACATAGTCACAGTAACTGACCATGTCTTGGTAAAAAGACATGAGTACTTAACATCTCATTGCTTCACTCTTTTCTTCGTAGCTGTAACTTTGTTCGCACACACACACACACACACACACACACATATATATATATATGTGTGTGTGTGTGTATTAATTTCCATAGCTAACCCAGGTGAGATGTTAGGCCACTCTCTCATTATCTCCCTTTAATTGCAGGTGACAAGCCAGCTGCGAAGGTTCACGAAAACAAAGGCGTCCAGGCGACAGCCTCCGTCACTCAGCTGTACATATACCTGTTTTATACGTGTCTCGTTCTTCTTCGCCGTTTTGTATTGTAATGTTTGAACAGATAGAAACTGAGGGAGAAAGTGCTGTTTTGTACTTGATTTTTAGACTAGAAAGTACTTAGGTGGGAAGTATTTTTGTTTTTGTTATCATATTGTGAGAAAGATTTCGAAAAATATATAAAAAATGGACTTTCTAAAGAGCTTGTAGATTATTGGAAGCATTCCTTTGATCGGTGATAATTTCATTGATGTTTGTATTAAGGGAACTTGGAATGATTTTTTCTGCAGTAAAATAATTTCAGAATCGGTTCTGACGAGCTTAATTAGCTAAGTCGAATCTCATCAATCATTTAATTATTTATCAAATTGTTCTCACTCGCTTCATGGTGTAATAAAAAAAAAAAACTCATTTACAATGTATATATTTTCGTCATCAGTTTCAGTCTTTTGTTTATCAAATAACACAATTTTTTTTATTCTGTGGATCACAGATTTGTCTCTACCAAGGAAAAGCAGAATTTGGGTTTTTCATCTTACAAGTTTAAGAAGGAAATGGATAACAAAACGTAGCGCATTAAAGTCTATTCATTGACAGAAGTACTGCCTTTTCTGCTAAAATAAATGCTGCGTCATCATTCTTATTTACATTCAATCCAAAGTTGAACAGGAACAAACCTCATCCGTCAAAATTCTTTTCACCTTCAAAAGACAGTAAGCTCTTGTACACAAAAGCACAGGCACATAAATATATAAAGGTTTAAACCCTTTTCAGTGTTAATGAATCTGTGGTCGATATTTTCTGTTTCCTTCTGTAATATTTCCTTCATTCGTAAAATTTATACCGAAAAGTCTTAAAGCGCAGAAATAGAGGTGAGGATTTTTAATTATTTAATAAGTCATACAGCACTGTTCTGTCTATTTGCTAGACTTCTTCGGTGACTGATGTGACAAAAGTATGGTTGATGGTTGTTGTAGATGAAGTAGCGCTTATGCCAGCACAGGGCCCTTGCCTAAAGGCGGCGTTAACTCTGGTTACATGTTAAAGAGAATAACAAGCCTGGTGTGGATCTTTGAACTTGATTCAACAAAGGGCTGGTAGGCCGGGCTGGTGAACCATGTTTCTACAAATTTAAATACAAAATATTATGTAGCTATATGTTAACACCCACATTATACATGAAAGTGACGTCTGCATATGGCAATGTTGACATGATTGTTTATATGTATGCATACATAAATACATATAACACTTTGTGTATTTGTAGACACATACACACACACACTCATATAATTTTGGTGTATATGTTAGCACACAAAATACACACTTTTGTGCATACACAATCATTATTTATGAGTATTTAAGAAGAAACTCCATATGGTTTTTTCATGTTAAATGCATTTGTAAATAGTGTAAATAACTGTATGTGTTTAAACATATATTTTTGTAAAATAAAGTCGGTAATTCGTCAAATAACTTTTTGCTCTCCCACTCGACGACATGAAAGATATTATCCTAAATACTGTTTATAGATTACCCTGCAAAACTGCATGCAAATGCTTTTGATGACGAAAATGGTGCAATTAACGTTAATAAATCATTATGGATTAATATCTGCTTAAATGAACGAAAAATGTTGATGCTGACTTCGAAAAGCTTTAAATAAAAGCTAGTATCAAAATCCTAGTCTCTCTCTCTTATTTATACTAAGACACAAATTTGACGAAAAAGATTATTCTCTCTCTTTCTCTCTTATTTATACTAAGACACGGTATTTAACGAAAAAGGTTATTCTCCCTCTTTCTCTTTTACCGATACGAAGAAGCAATGCACAACGAAATGGGTCATTCTCTCTATCTCTGTCTCCCTTGTGAACGCCCGCACACTGAAAGGGTGACTCCTATATTTATTGGGCTAATTGCACGTTGGGCGAGAGTCTTGTAGGGAAGCAGGGGAAATGTATGGAGGATTCTCTCGTTATTTGCTCGCTGTTATTCGTTTATTCCCTTGTTACTCTTCTATTATTCTCTTCATACTATTTTCTTATTTCATGGATGTAATACAAACTTTGCATGAGATGGAGACAGGCTGTCAGTCTAACTTCCAGAGAAATAGAAATAGATTGACAAATAGAAGTGGCAGGAAGACAGCCAGACACGGATGCAACTTGAGTTTTGACTGAGAAAGGAAAAGGGAGGCGATCTATCCTCAGAAGAAACAAAACGGAATGACACAGTAATTCACAACATTAGGTTTCAAATAAACTTGGAAAGTAGAATTCCAAGTCAGACATGAGTTACTGACATACAAACACATCTAGAAAGTGCAAGATACGACGAAATAGATGAATAAGTTTGACTGAATAACATTAACGATAATTTTAATTTCATTCCACAGAAACTGGAAACGGTAAGAAAGTGAAGAATATCAGATTAAACAGAGCTTTATAAAAGTTAACAAAACACAACTTATTCCTTCAACAGAATTAGACAAAGGTTGTTTCTTTACACCATAGAAAAACGTTCTTGTTCATACCACAGGTTTAGACAAATTCTTAGTTCATACCACAAAGTTAAAAAAAAAAAAACCTTGTTTATCCGTTAGAAGAACACTGATTGTTTATACTTCAAATTTTAAAAAACGTTTTGTTCATATTACATAGTTAAACAACCTTACTTGTTCATACCGCAAAGCCAAAACAACGTCCTTGTTCATATGAAAAAGTTAGAAATAATAATTTTTTATTCATATCTCAAGATAAGAGAAAAAAATTAGTTTTTCGTTCATAGTATACAGCCAGAAAAACCTCTTCGTTCATACCAAGAAGTCACGAAAGGGTTCATTGTTCATACAACGAAGTGACGAAAGAGGTTCCTGCCCATAGCCAAAGTCAGGAAAACGTCCCTTGTTCATGGCACGAAAGTAGAAAAATGTCCCTTTTCCATAGCACAAAGGTAGAAAACGTTCCTTGTTCATAGCACAACAGTAGAAAAATGTTCCTTTTCCATAGCAAAAAGGTAGAAAACGTTCCTTGTTCATAGCACAAAAGTAGAAAAATGTTCCTTTTCCACAGCACAAAGGTAGAAAACGTTCCTTGTTCATAGCACAAAAGTAGAAAAATGTTCCTTTTCCACAGCACAAAGGTAGTAAACGTTCCTTGTTCATAGCACAAAAGTAGAAAAATGTTCCTTTTCCACAGCACAAAGGTAGAAAACGTTCCTTGTTCATAGCAAAAAAGTAGAAAAATGTTCCTTTTCCATAGCACAAAGGTAGAAAACGTTCCTTGTTCATAGCACAAAAGTAGAAAAATGTTCCTTTTCCACAGCACAAAGGTAGAAAACGTTCCTTGTTCATAGCACAAAAGTAGAAAAATGTTCCTTTTCACAGCACAAAGGTAGTAAACGTTCCTTGTTCATAGCACAAAAGTAGAAAAATGTTCCTTTTCCACAGCACAAAGGTAGAAAACGTTCCTTGTTCATAGCACAAAAGTAGAAAAATGTTCCTTTTCTTCCATAGCACAAAGGTAGAAAACGTTCCTTGTTCATAGCACAAAAAGTAGAAAAATGTTCCTTTTCCACAGCACAAAGGGAGAAAACGTTCCTTGTTCATAGCACAAAAGTAGAAAAATGTTCCTTTTCCACAGCACAAAGGTAGAAAACGTTCCTTGTTCATAGCACAACAGTAAAAAATGTTCCTTTTCCATAAAAAAGGTAGAAAACGTTCCTTGTTCATAGCACAAAGTAGAAAAATGTTCCTTTTCCACAGCACAAAGGTAGAAAACGTTCCTTGTTCATAGCACAAAAGTAGAAAATGTTCCTTTTCCATAGCACAAAGGTAGAAAACGTTCCTTGTTCATAGCACAAAAGTAGAAAAATGTTCCTTTTCCACAGCACAAAGGTAGAAAACGTTCCTTGTTCATAGCACAAAAGTAGAAAAATGTTCCTTTTCCATAGCACAAAGGTAGAAAACGTTCCTTGTTCATAGTACAAAAGTAGAAAAATGTTCCTTTTCCACAGCACAAAGGTAGAAAACGTTCCTTGTTCATAGCACAAAAGTAGAAAAATGTTCCTTTTCCACAGCACAAAGGTAGAAAACGTTCCTTGTTCATAGCACAAAAGTAGAAAAATGTTCCTTTTCCACAGCACAAAGGTAGAAAACGTTCCTTGTTCATAGCACAAAAGTAGAAAAATGTTCCTTTTCCATAGCACAAAGGTAGAAAACGTTCCTTGTTCATAGCACAAAAGTAGAAAAATGTTCATTTTCCACAGCACAAAGGTAGAAAACGTTCCTTGTTCATAGCACAAAAGTAGAAAAATGTTCCTTTTCCACACCACAAAGGTAGAAAACGTTCCTTGTTCATAGCACAAAAGTAGAAAAATGTTCCTTTTCCACACCACAAAGGTAGAAAACGTTCCTTGTTCATAGCACAAAAGTAGAAAAATGTTCCTTTTCCATAGCACAAAGGTAGAAAACGTTCCTTGTTCATAGCACAAAAGTAGAAAAATTTCCTTTTCCATAGCAAAAAGGGAGAAAACGTTCCTTGTTCATAGCACAAAAGTAGAAAAATGTTCCTTTTCCACAGCACAAAGGTAGAAAACGTTCCTTGTTCATAGCACAAAAGTAGAAAAATGTTCCTTTTCCATAGCACAAAGTTATAATAACGTCCCTTGTTCACACCAGACTGTTATAAAAGCATCCCTTTTTCATACTATAAAATTAGAAACCCATTCCCTAATCGCATCACAAAATTAGAAAAACATTCCTAGTTCGTACCACAGAGTTTGAAAACGATCCTTGTTCAACATCACGTAATGAGAAAAACGCTCCTTGTTTATATCGCAAACTTTGACTTTAGATTTATTCGGTTCTTTTCTCTTTCCCCACTCTTGACTCTTTCGAGGTCAAGTCAGTGGAGTTTCTTTTCGTTTCAACGGACCTTCGAGAAAGTCAAAGTTATTAGTTGATTCAATCGTGAAATTAGGAGTTCAAAGATTCAATGAGATTCTTTCGTCTGTAGGTCCACGAGCCACAGCCGAAAAGGCTTGGGATATCTAATTATCTTTAGTTTGAACTTCTTTCTCACAGAGTTTCAGAGAAAGGTTAATACTGAAAATACTGAATAAACTTATTAAAATCTAAAAACATCTATTTTCAAAATGATAAAAGTGTTGTATTCTGCAAATTCTTCGCGGAACTTCTCAGATGAGAATTTTGTCCTAGAGCGACCTTATTAATCTCCAGGGATTAGGTATAATCTACAAGAAGCGGGAGAATTGCCACTGAGAAAATTGCCACTGGGATGATTGCCACTTGGAACATTGCTCATGTGGGAGAATTGCCACTGGGAACACTGCCGCCGGGAACATTGACTGTGTGAACATTGCCACTGGGAACGCTACCCAGGTGCTCTCAGATCTTCTAATTAAAATTCCAGTTAATAATAGTTTTTCGAAAAATTTAACTTTTATTTATAAGAGCATCAAAAATTTATCTAAAAGGCATTACAATATCCAAAAATCAATTCTATATTCTAATATAAGGTAATATAAAATAATTATTTTAAAAAATCTGATATTTAGAAATTTAGTCAAAATATGTGCATATTATATGCAACAGACTTCAAATACAACAATTTATCATTATCGTTTCCACAATTGTTAACAATACGCTTTACTCGAACATTAATGTCGTTATACTTCTTATTTTTGGGGAAAGGTTCACCCCGTTCCAACTGAACACGTTAAGTTGTAGCTAAGCTGTCCTCCTGTTTCAATGCTAGGATTAGTTTCCAAAGGTTAGGTGAGAATTACTTACGGATTTATTTAGAACATTATGAAATGCTTCAACACAGTTATTTGGTACGGGGTAAAGCTAGTTCAGTTCAACGTTAGATATTCCAAAGAGCAACTGGGAACATAGGTTGATCTCTTCGTCAGTTGTTTCTCCTTCCTCTTAATACCCCTGTGTAAGTCACTTCGAAGTATGAGATAAATTGCGATGGTATACCTTCATCCTCTGATAAATCTTCAAAAACTTCAATAACATCTTCAGGTAGCACAAACAAGTGCAGAAAAATTCCTCTTTAAAAGAGAGAATGCATTATCGCTGTGGTATTGTTGTTTATAACAGAGATCAACAACCTTCCTGTATAAAGACTTCGAAAAGTGGAAGAAACAGCCATTCAAATTAGCATTAGGGTAAACGTATTTAAGGGCATTGAGAGAGAGGCCATCTCAAAGTTAATCGTGATATTTTGAGGGTTGTTATCAATTAGCTCTTTAATTTTTTTTTATAGAATTTTCTGTATGTTGATTCAGTTTTATTTGGTAAGAGAGCAAATGCTCGAGGAATCCTCGGATTATCTTTCTGAACGCGAAAGGTTAGAAGTTGAAAAAATATTTCAGGAGCCACTTTAAATGTGCAATCAATAGCCCAGTTCTTGAACCTCTTTAGATCTTCCATACCTGCAGCAGTTGTAAATATAAGTATGCGATTTGCATCATCAACTCCAGAATCATACTGAAGAAACTTTTCTCCCGTGTCGAGAACAGTAAATTCTTGTGGTATGGAGTATCCAGTACGTGACATCGGAACAGCCGGAAAATTTGCATCTTTCTGCCTCCATTTTCGAACATTTCTGCAAATGCTATTTGCAGAAGGTAATTGAGAAAGTGTAGTTTCATCTAAGGTTGCAGCCGCTTGTGATACTAGTACACGACTTGACGGACGAGATGTTGCAGAAGTGGCTTTTAAAGTTGCTTGAACACATTTGGCTTCAATTGCATCCTTGGTCGCAGAGTGGCAGTGCTCATTAACATTCTTTAAAATTTCAGTATTTTCTATCAACGCGTTCGTGTGCAATCTTGCTTTGCATTTCTTTTGCTTTCTTTGAGAACATTCCCAATAAATAATTGTGCCACTCTTATTTTCGCTAGGTTTATGATACATGAATTGCAATTCATCGACAAGTGTATCTCTTTCACGTTCACTTTTTATCACACGAGCCATTATGGGTCTTAACTTGAACCGTTCCTATATAAAACAAGAATATTTCGAAATGAGTAAGTAACAGTATGTCTTAGCTTACATTTAAAAAACGATTAAACTAGTTTCTCGTTTAAGAATCATCAGTGATAAATAGTTGTAAATGGTTGTCAAAGGCAATTTCATGTTTTAAATAAAATCTTTATATGAATAAAATCTTTATATAAATCTTTAATTTTAGTGGGGAGTGTTTCCAGCGGTAATATTCACACATGGGCAATGATCCCAGTGGCAGTGTTCCCAGTGGTAATTCTCCCACATGGGCAATGATCCGCGTAGCAATTATCCCAGTGGCAATTGTATGTGCACGACCTGTAATGATCAGAATTAATCTGGAAGGATTTGGAATACTTAGAAGGGTTCAGGATCAATCTGGAAGAATGAGGATTAACTTGGAAGGGTTACAATTCATCTGGAAAGAGCAGAGTTATAACTGGAGGGAACAGGAGCAACCCTCGAAGGACTGATATCAGGATTTACCTACAACGATCAGGATGAATCCGGAGGGGCCCAGATCATCCTGATAAGACTATGATTAACCTGGAGGGATCAGGATTAATCTAAAATGGTCAGGATCATCATGGAAAGACTTTGATTAACCTAGAGTGATCCTTACCAACCTGGAAGCATCAGCATGTATCTGTTATGACCAGGATTAACTTTGAAACAGAAAGGGATGCCAAATAATAATAAACTACGTACAGAAAGTAAGATGTAAGGGTATTTGGAAATCAGTCCCCGTGAATATGACGAGGACTTTGATTATTCTGATGATTATGAATGAATTTATATTGATGGTAACATTTATGATTATGATAATGACCTCAGCAGTCGTGAACATCTGGTCAAAATTAATCCGTGCCGCTGTGACAGGCCAACATTCATCTACAATCATTACATGGCCATGAAATGCCTGAAATGACAATTATCCATCAGCAGTTACTAACATAAGCCCCGATTAACTTAATGCGATTATTACTCGGCACTTATGATTAAACTTCACTGCTATTTCTTTATTTCGAGGAGCATTAATTGAAGGCTAAAATGGTTCCCAGGTGAGGAAATTACTCTGGAGATTGAGGAGACAACAATAAAAGAATTAGCATAAGTTGAGAAGATGCGACTTCGCAAACAAGACGATCACTGAAGAGGGGCAGGAATTGATTTGGAGGAGAGAGAGAGAGAGAGAGAGAGAGAGAGAGAGAGAGAGAGAGAGAGAGAGAGAGAGAGAGAGAGAGAGAATCAATTAGAGATTTTCCTGCTTCCCAAGAATGATATGAATTCCCCTTGTAACGAAGAATGTTTCAACGCCATTGAAGACACCGTGCTACTTATTTCTCTTCCCCGTTCATCTGTCTCCTCTTTCTGCCCTACACCGAAAAGAAGAAGGGGGGAAAAGGTAAGGTAAATCTTTAATTGGTATCATCGATCCTGGAGAGGGGAGTTCTGGATTTATCAGCCTCAGGGTCGTCGGAGATTTTATTTGTGTCTGTTTAGTTAATCTCTTTTCTTTCTTCTTCTCTCATTTCCAAGTGACTCACTACAAGGTTTTTAGGGCAATTGAAGAGTAACGAAATAACAATATTATTTAATTTTTGCAACCCAAGACGCTCGAGCGTACCCACTTTGAAGACGAAACTTTTCTAAATCCATGAATGCCACCCATGCATAGAATTCGATCCCACTATATCCCGCAACTTTGGCTTCCAGTCTCTCCGTGCACCGTCACCCGGCAATCGATACAGCATTAACACTAGACTGTCTCCATCATTTGCATACTAAATATCGTTTGTTGATGGTTATTGCGATAATCGCAAACTCGTGATTATATTAACGACGCCATTAACCAAAGATGATAATGCCTGGTGCCAATATGTGCATTGGAAGTCCTCTTGTCTCTAGTTCAAGCGCCGGGGAAGATGGAGGTCCTCTGGTAGAAGATAATGTCTGGTGCCAATATATTGGACATCCTGTTGCCCTATCTGCCTGCAGATATGGACTCTCCCTGGTGGGGCAATAACAGCGTCGCAAATGCCGAAATGGGGTATGATAGCAAGAGCTGCCAATGTCGGGAAGCTGGTAGTAAAGACAGTATTACTAATGAATGATGGGACGATGGCAGAGGGAAAATGACTGTTATTACGGGAAAGTGGTAGAAAGAGCAGTATTGTAAACGCAGGAATGGAGAAAAAACATTATTGTCTTGTAGAAAATTAGCAGAGGAGGCATCTTACCAAAGACAGGAAAGAGGAAGAAAAGACATGCTAACATCATGAAATTGACAGAAGAGGGGCGGTTGCCAATATGAACTCGGCAAAGCGGCAGAAGAGGCAGTGTTGCCAATGTTGTGGAAGTGGTAAAAGAGACAACGTCGCCAATGCTGAGATCGTAGTAAAAAGAGGCAGTGTTGTCGGTGCGGAAAGTTAAAAGAGAGTATTCGTAATGACGGCAAGCGGAAGAGAAGGCAGTTAGTATAGGAAAGCATTAAAAAAGGACGGAGTTGCCGAAATGCAAAAGTAGTAGAAGAGGTGGTGTTGCCAAAACTACAAGAGCAGTAAAAGAGGCAGCGTTGATAAAATTGCAAGAGTAGTAGAAGAGGCGGTGCTGCCAAAACTACAAGAACATAGAACAGTCAGCATTGATAAAATTGCAAGAATAGTAGAAGAAGCAGTGTTACCAAAACTACAAGAGCAATAGAAGAGGCAGCGTTGCTAAAATTGCAGGAGTAAAAAAGAGGCAGTGTTGCCAAAACTACAAGAGCACAGAAGAGGCAGCGTTGATAAAATTGCAAAAGTGGTAAAAGAGGCAGTGTTGACAAAACTACAAGAGCAGTATAAGAGGCAGTGTTGCCAAAACTACAAGGGCAGTAGAAGAGGCAATGTTGCCAAAACTAGAAGAGCAGTAGAAGGGGCAGCGTTACCAAAACTACAAGAGCAGTAGAAGAGGCAGTGTCGCCAAAACTACAGGAGCAGTAGAAGAGGCTGTGTTGCCAAAACTACAAGAGCAGTAGAAGAGGCAGTGTCGCCAAAACTACAAGAGCAGTATAAGAGGCAGTGTTGCCAAAACTACAAGGGCAGTAGAAGAGGCAATGTTGCCAAAACTAGAAGAGCAGTAGAAGGGGCAGCGTTACTACAAGAGCAGTAGAAGAGGCAGTGTTCAAAGGTTGAAACTGGTAGAAAGGCAGTGATGGCGAGGCTATTTCAAAGGTTGAAAAGGCAATATTCCAAATGCTAGCAAAGCGGCAGAAGAGGGCACGAAAAAGTAAGTGGTTCTGTTCACTTTTTCTTTCTCCTTCAAACTTCATTCGATTTATCCACTATGTCGGCATTTCTTTCTAATTTCGTGCAATTGGACAGATATAGAAAGCAAATTGACGAAAGCCAAATGAACATACAAACGAAACTAATAAACAAGATATAAGTGAACAGAGTATACTAACAAACACAAGACAAATACACAAAGAAAAATAACTGAGGCAAATGAACGGACAAAAAAGGCTTACAGACAAGAGACAAACGAACAGGACGAACTAACAGGCAAGAGACAAACGGATAAAACAGAACAGACAAGGCAAATGAGAATTAACATACATGAGACAAATGAATCAGGACAAGACAGATGAAGGAAAAGGTCAGACAAGACAAGAAAACGAACAAACAAGGAATGAACAAAATAAAAAAAATATACAGAAAAGAGAGAAATGCACCAAAATTATCAGAAATGAAACACTTGAACTGAGAAAATTAACAAACAAGACACAAAAGACCCAAGAAAACGAACAGAAAAGAGACAAATGACCCAGAAAATGAATAGACAAGAGAAATGTATAGTAAGAAAATGCGCAGGCAATCGACAAGCGAACGGAGAACTCCACAGCCAGGAGACAAATGAACCAGGAAAAAATGAACAGAAAAGAGACAGAGCCCAAAGGACAAGAGACAAAGAGGCCAGTAGCGCCAGCGTCTCCCAGATCGTCAACCTCGGCGGAATGATACAAATGGCTTCCGTCACACGGGGGAGTCTCGCTTTCAAGAGGATTTGTTTTTGAAATGGAACTCAATCAAACGCTTCCTCGTTGGCGCTGGGCATTTTCCCTTTAAAATCAATTAGCATAAAACAGATAGGACAAATGGAGCCTCTGTAATACGTCACTGTTACACGAATATGATTAAAAATTATGCCTGCAATTGCACTCGATCTGGTGTTGACCTCGTCGGGCTGAAATATTTCTTGTTATTTTTGTCCATCCAATTAGGGATGGAGCTGACACTAATTGAGACCATTGCTCCGTTAAGACTTGCAATCTCCTCAATTTTTATTTGAAAACGAACGTTCCGAATGGCGCAGTTCTCTATCACTTAAAAGTTTCGATTGAGGTCATGGGACTGCAGTTTGCAAAGCAACCTTTATCGTAAATGTTTACAAATAAAGCAAGGTACATCACTGCATCTAACTTAACGACCCAAAGGTTTTTGTTAAAGAAGTTGATATGTTCATGAAGCAATTTCAAACCATCATATCACAATATAAAAAATGACTGGTCTAAAAGGAAGTCGGGTAGAAACGTTAGGTAAAGATTCTTCGAAGTAAAATGAATATCCCAAATATTAACGAACCAATCACTCAAGGATTTTTGAAATGGATACTGATACTGCCTACGTGGTTTAATTAAAAGCACCCAAACCTAATATGAAAAAATATTTAGTTATAACTGCAAAAGGAAATACAGCTAGACGAACATGGTAAGAAATCTTCGAAATAAAATCAAAATTTCTCCTCGACATTTGGGGCCAAACGCTCCCCTTTACGTTCACTAAAGGGGGCAAAGGGTCGAAATGTCCCTTGACATTTAAAAATGTCAGAGGCTTTTTTTGGTTTGAATATTTTGCCATCTTTCATGCGGAAATTCTGACGACCATTATCAGAGAGAGAGAGAGAGAGAGAGAGAGAGAGAGAGAGAGAGAGAGAGAGAGAGAGAGAGAGAGAGAGAGACTGGGGAACTAGGGTACAGCTTTCATGACTGTATTACACAATATCATAACATTATTGCAAGCATGGTATTACCTGCATTTTTAGTTGTTTACTCTGCAATAGTTTATTCTATTTTCTTGTAGTTTAACATTTAGTCTTTGTTCTCCTTTCAATTACTGTTTGTCTCACGTGTTCTCACCGTTTTTTGTTTACTTTAGAGGAGAGAAAGATGAACAAATATCAAACTGTCGTTCGGCCTTCGTTCAGCAAAAGAAAAAAGAATTTCTACCTTTTCCCCTTTCTCCCTCTGTCCTATTTCCTTTGCCATCCTTCCGTCTGTCTACCTGTTTCTGTATGTCTGTGCTTATGAGTAATGGTTGACAGAAAAACTTCCTTCCTTTAGAAGAGAGAGAGAGAGAGAGAGAGAGAGAGAGAGAGAGAGAGAGAGAGAGAGAGAGATATCTTAAGAATGGTGTCACACTGGTGATGAATACCCTGTCGAGGCCATCAGGTTTTGATGGAATGCATTTTGACGGAGCAATGAATGTTCACTTCTAGTATTGCCATACAGCTTCTCCTCACTCTCTTTCTCTCCCTCTCCCTAACTGCGACCCACAACAGTTGTCCAACAACTAGGTACGTAATTCACTGCTTAGCTCAACGAAGACATAGGGGATTTTCAGGGAACTCACCTTTTTGTCCGTACTCACCCGGTTCGAGATTCGAACCTGGGTCTTCCAGTTGTGAGTTAAGACTCGTTACAACCAAACTATAGAGAGAGAGAGAGAGAGAGAGAGAGAGAGAGAGAGAGAGAGAGAGAGAGAGAGGCCAAATGTGACAAACAAAACAAAAAAAATATTTCATCAAGAACGAAACATTTTAAAGCATTTTCCACACTGAATATTTTGAGATGAAACGGAACCACCAGAAAGAAGCGTCCTTACCCTGAAAATTTCTGAAAATGTGATATGAGATGCACCGAAAAAATGACCTGGAAGAGAATTAGGTTAGCAGGGAACTCTCGTTCCTCAAGACAAAAGGGTGACAGAGGGAAGACAGTCATCACACGGGAGGAAGACAATCACCAGACGGAAGACAGGCAGTCATTAGACAGGAGGAAGACAGTTATCAGACGCTACGCTCAGAGACGATGGCCCCTCGGTCACAGACGAGACTAATATAGGTGAATAAACAGCTTTTGAATACGATAGAAAATTATGTTGACAAGATTCGCGTCAGGAAATAACTGAACAAATCTGTAAACAAACAACAAAAGAGCAAAAATAAACCTTGAAAACAAGACATCTTGTCTGATTTAGGATCGCTTTGTCTGTCCCCACGAGAAAGATGACAAACACGGCCTCCTTAAAAGCAGTCGAGGTAAGACAAATTTGTTTTTACCAAATAATGGTTTTCAGTTGTTGATGTTTTCCCCATTCTTACTCGCAGTGGGATATTCCTTCATCTCTGTTTGTCACCTGTTTTTACTTTACGATGATCTGCTGTGTTTTCTCACGATTCTTATTTGAGAGTTTCAGTTTTTACTTTTACTTAGAGAATAGTCATCTCTCTTTCTTCTCACTGCTTTTAGTGATCATAGTTTATGTCTTTGTTTTTATTGCAAGTTAACATATATTTATTTTCACCTTCCACTAGTTTCCTTGTTTTTAGTTACATTATTTGTTTTTACATTTTTATACACCGTCAAGTGGATATCGAGGATAAATCCTTCTAGGCGTGGGGAGATACCCTTGTATTGCAGGTGTCAGGAGGTATGCAGTCTCACTCCTTTTGAAAATATGATGTTTAGAAACGGATTTGTTTCGCACTCTGGAACATCAGCTGGTTACTGGACGGAGTATTTCTTAAATGATTCCCAAACAGGCAAAATTTTTTTTTTTATCATTCCTGAATAGTTTCACCTGGAAAATATTCAGTCTTCAGCAATCTCTCTCTCTCTCTCTTTATCTTTAAACTTTTCTGTTAATTTTCAAATACTTCAGTATTTTTATTTATCGAATATTCTTTCTCCTCTCGTTTCGTACTCATTTCCACTTTCATCCTTTCTTTGCCCTGTTCTTTGTTCTCTTCCTCCTATTTATTGCATTTTCCACATTTTCGTTTTCATCGTCCTTTCTCGTAGCAGTTATTCTTTTGTATCACTCTCGTCTCCTCCTCCTCCTCTTAATTCACATCTTTGTCTCTTTCCATTGCTGTTTATTGATTTTTCTTTTTTCCATTTTCTTATCTAATTCATATCTCTTTTTATCTGTCTCATCTTTTCCACTGTATATTCTTCCTTTATTCCTTTTCTCTTTGTTCACGGCCAAGCTTCTCTCTCTCTCTCTCTCTCTCTCTCTGCGTTTCTCTCATACATTCTTGCAAATGTGTGTGAAAAGGACAAACGGTAATACACAGGCGTTATTTCTGTCTTTCTGTCTCATAATCTTTATCACACATTTTATATGTATATATGTGTATATATATAAATATATATATATATATATATATATATATATATATATATATATATATATATATATATATATATTTTATATATATATTTTTACATGTATATATATCATATATAATTGTATATGTATGTGAATATACATATAATATATATATATATATATATATATATATATATATATATATATATATATATATATATATATATATATATATATATATATATATATATATATATATATATATATGCGTATATATATAACTTCCTCCAAAGTGATTGCCTTCAAAGATAGGCAAGATGAAAGTCACTACCACAGTTATATCTTAACGGCTGGATCGTGGATAAACCCAGGTGCAGAAAACTTTATACGTCTATTCAGACGACTCATCAGCAGCTCAATGAACACCCCTACAAGCACTGCACATTCGGCCCTTCCTTGCAGATACCTCTTTCACGTCATCTCTCCGGCATAATCTAGGTCTTCCCTTCTTCTCCATTCAAAACTTCTGAGTTTTGCATTTTTTTTCTTCCGCGTAACGTCCCTCATTCTTTCTACATGGCCTAACAGTTTCAAAACACTCTGATCTACTCTTTCACATATTCTAACATTTTTACCGCTTCTACATATCTCTACATTTATGATAGTTTCAATTCTTCTGATGCCACATACTATGCAAACCAGTCACCTCAGCAGATTCAATTTTTTTTTCATTAGTATACATTTACACTTCACTTTGCTCAACATACAATTCAAAAACTCTTGCCTTGGCATCCAAACGCTCAAATTTTCTTTTCAATCGTTTGCTTACACCTTGCTGCTGCTTTTACGGCACCACCTGTTCTGTGATCACCTCATCTCTAATTCTAACATAACCCATTATATTCATTTCCAAATACCAGTACTAATCGACCACTTTCTTTCTTCAGCCACTGATGATAACATTCAGCGTTGTACCTTCCCAGTTTTCACTTATCGTCGGAGCATCACTCTTGCTTGAATTTACTGACGACTTTTTCCTCTTGCAAAATCTGTCCGCATTCAGCATCACATCACCTCAAAAACATCAACCATTTCACACTGCATTCATGACTCATTTACGTCTTGAATCACTTCGTCACAAGATATGTAACAGCCATATAGACGGCACACGCCTGTTTCCGTCCCACTTTTGCATGAAACCCGCCATTTTCCTATCTACATACTCTAATGCCCACTTCACTTTCATCACAAAACTTTCATTTGCCATCAACAACTCATCTCCTATACTAGACATCCTGATGTGTTCCCATTCCTCTATCTCTTAATTGTCTTCCTTAGTTCCAGAAAACCATATCCATAAACATTCTTAAACTTTCACTAACCCATTTCCCTCTTGCACAATTTAGCGCCTTCTCTACTCTGTCTTCCCATTTCAACTACAATCAAAATACTCACTCCGTCGAGCCAGGACTACATTCACTTCTGGTAGCATCTCTTCGTATGCATTTTTTATTCTTGGATTCATTACTCTTTAACCTTTTCTCAACATTTATTTCTGACATAATTCATCATATTCATTTCCAAATACCAGTACAAATCCATCACTTTCATTCTTCAACCACCGATAATATTCAGTGGTCCATCTTCCTAATTTCCATTTATTGTCATAGCCTTACCCTGGCCTTAACTCAGTTCTCTTGCGAAAACTGCCTGTATTCAGTTTTGCATCACCTGAAAATATCAGATATTCTACACTCTATTCATAACTCACTTGAATCACTCCATCACATGAAGATATTTAACAGCCATGGAGACAATACACTCCTGTTTCAGTCCCACTTTTACATGAAACTCGCCATTTTCCTATCTACATATTCTAATACTCACTTCACTTTCATCATAAAACTCAATTGCCATCAGTAATTCATCTTCAAAACTAGACATCCTCATCATCCTCCACATTGCCTCTATTGAATCTATTATAAGCCTTATTTAAGTCCCTGTATATACAAAATAGATTTTTTTCCCCTGCACCTGTAAACTTTATGTACATTTCACAAAAGACACTTGATCCATACACTATTCTCCTTGTCTAAACCTACACTGACCCTTCTCTATCAGACCTTGTCATCTGTCATACTTTCTCAATCAAAATTCTGCCATGTCCCTTCCATGGTATACTATGTAACATTACTCTCTTACAGTTTCATAACCTATCCCTCATCTAGACATATCTGGGAACCCTGGTTACCAATCCAATCATATTTACTCACTGTGCCACATTTCACTTGTAATTCCAGCAACTCCTGACGTCTTTCCAATTCTCTATCTCTTAACTGCCTTCTTTAATTCTGAAGTCATATCCACACGAATTCTTAAACTCACAATAACAGATTTCCCTCTTGCACAATTCTGCACTTTCTACAGCATGTCTTCCCGATTCAACCACAATTTAAAATACTCACTCCATCGAGCCAGGACAGCATTCACTTATGACAGCCTCTCTCCATACGCATCTTTTATTCTTAGATCCGTTATTCATTAACCTTTTCTCTTGATGCATTCCCCGGAGGTCAATTTCTTATTCGTCCTAAAGTTCCTGCTGACTGTTTTGCCCTATTTATGTTACTTGTCTTCTTTACTACCCTATCCATCCTCCTACATGCCTATATAGAGTAAACGGGACGGAATGGTGATGGATTTAGTAATTAAGAGGAGTGGTCGAAATTACTTCTGATTAATATCTAGTTGAAGTGAAAGTTAGGACAGACAAAAGTATATAATGGGGAGAAAGAGTGATAATGTAGCTAAAGGTGTAAGCAAGACAACTGAATTTGATGAGAAGGGAGTGAAAAAAAAGCATACAAACTAAATTATGGACAAAGACACCGAGGTAGAAAGAGTGGGTGTGGAATATGTAAAATTCGGGGATGTGGTTGTCAGTTAAATAAATACAGTTAGTGGTGGGATAAGGAATAAAGGGTGGCTTCAAGAAGTGCTTGCCTTCCGGTTCTCAGTCTTTTGGCGTTCGGCTGCTAACCCCATGCTATTCTCCACCCTGTTTGCAGTCCTCCATTAGAGGACTAATGATCCGTTATCTGATCCATTGCTTAGGACTCAGTGGTTCTCAGTCTTCTCTTAGTGGTGATGGCACCCTAACTAATGTAATTATTACCTTGACACCCCTTCTTCATCATCCTACTATATCGCATGAATTAACTTCTTATTTAATAAATACAATTATTATCTATACTCATACCAAAATCAGCACCTCGTGCGTGCAGAAATATACTGTACAAACAAAGAGCATATCAGAAGAATCAGATAAACATAATTAGAGTAGACACATTCATAATAATCATATGAAGACCTGCAATTTTTATTTTTTTTAATTTCCATTGAGATGATCTAGCCAAGACAAAATTCACTACAATCTTGCGGCACCCTTAGGGACTGTCTGTGGCACCCCAGGTTGCCACGGCACCCAGTTTGAGAATCACTGGTCCGAAGCATATCGAATCCAGGACCCCTTACTGGTAAGGCAAGGGTTCGTCTTAACCCCTCAACTACAAGTAGGCACACGCACAGAAACATACACACACACATGTAGATATATGTGAGGTCAAAGATCGAATAAGGCTTTAATCTTGGGCATAACTTATAAATTTATACATACGCACACACAGACACAAACATACACACACACACACATATATATATGTGTGTGTGTATGCATAAATTCATAAGTTATTGCCAAGATTAAAGCCTTATTCGATCTTTGACCTCTAAAACCCTGACCTTACTCTATTCGTATAGTTCAAAAGTTATTGACAGGATTAAATTTCTATTTGACGTTTGACCTCTAAGCATGACCTTATACCTGACCTTTCTCCGGACATCGGTGCTGCTAGTGTATTGTGTGCTAGATACGAAAGCTCTATCTCGAACAGTTCGAAAGGTGTGGGAGGAGAAGCGGGACGTACACAAGGGCAAACACACAAACACAAACTTGAAATTAATTACAAATGCAGTGCGCGCAGTATTCCGTTCTTTTCTGCTCTATTGTGTTCTTCTGGTCTGGACTAGAAAAGGGCATAAGGTTCCCGTCCCATTGGCATCTGCTCCTAAAAGAAATGTGATTTTAAAGTGTTGTCTATTTTGTAAGGTCTCCTGAGAAAATTCGGTTCAGAAATTTTTCCCTCGAGAGGAAGGGCGTGGAATTAGGCCTCGCCTTGAAAAAGATAGAGGAATGTATAGTGTATTTTCGAGAGAGAGAGAGAGAGAGAGAGAGAGAGAGAGAGAGAGAGAGAGAGAGAGAGAGCCCTCCTTCGAAAGGACAATAGAGCACCCACGTGACAGTTGTTGGGAATTTTATTGGGTCCCCTGGGACAGAGATAGGACTCACCACTGCCATCCCCTCCCATCGGGGTGGCTGGATTCGTGCCACTTGTCATAACGAATCTGGTACTGATATGGTCAGAGAGAGAGAGAGAGAGAGAGAGAGAGAGAGAGAGAGAGAGAGAGAGAGAGAGAGAGAGCTTCAAAGGACTTGATGTTTCACTCTGAGTATGCTGTATACTGACTGGTTCTCATTTGTTATCTTTTACAGATAATCTCTTTCGGTCCGTTTGACTGCCTCTATATCACTAACTACCTCTTTATAAGAGTTCATAGAAAAACAGAATATGCTTCTTAGGGTGGGTCCACACTGCAGTAAAACAAATAAACACATGTCGGTAACTTATCGCACATACATCAGGTTGAATAAAAGTCACCGATTTCTTGGCAGTCCCACCCGACCTCCGCTTCATAGGATTATCCAACATTTGCCAAAAGATTTCCTCTCCATTTATGGTCGCTGGATTGTTTTCAACCTATTTGTGATATCGATTATGACGTTTCTGTGTGTTTTGGACGCACCCCTAGAATTGCGATTCCTGTCCCCTCTCTTTTTTGAACGACCGTACGATGATTTCAGAAAATATCTATCAGAAATCAGTAAAGCTGTGCCAGTATTTCTGTAGCAAGCTGTGCCAGTATTTCTGTAACAAGTGTGCCAGTATTTCTGTAGTAAGCTGTGCCAGTATTTCTGTAGCAAGCCGTGCCAGTATTTCTGTAGCAAGCTGTGCCAGTATTTCTGTAGCAAGCCGTGCCAGTATTTCTACAGCAAGCTGTGCCAGTATTTCTGTAGCAAGCTGTGCCAGTATTTCTGTAGCAAGCTGTGCCAGTATTTCTGTAACCAAGTAGTATTTCTACAGCAAGCTGTGCCAGTATTTCTGTAGCAAGCTTCTGTATTTCTGCAGCAAGCCGTGCCAGTATTTCTGTAGCAAGCTGTGCCAGTATTTCTGTAGCAAGCTGTGCCAGTATTTCTGTAGCAAGCTGTGCCAGTATTTCTGTAGCAAGCTGTGCCAGTATTTCTGTAGCAAGCTGTGCCAGTATTTCTGTAACAAGCTGTGCCAGTATTTCTGTAGCAAGCTGTGCCAGTATTTCTGTACCAATGCGGCCTAGGTTTAGACCAACGCAATGAGGTAAATAACACATCTCGAATAATAACATTATGGTGATGATGATAATAATACGCAGCATACCTTACAAAAGTTAGATAAACTCGGTTTCAGAGTAAGATGGCAGAGGAACCAAATAAGTAACTGCATGACCTTCGAATCGCAGTGGTCCCATTGCACACATATATATGATTTTACGCTCCCCCTGCCACGAGCAACCAGTAGACATATTTGATTATCCTCCCCAGTGGATCAGACATTTGACAATCTTGCCTGGAAATGATATGGATGCCTTTTAGAGAGAAGAGTTAAATTTCTATTACTGCAAGCGGCATATATCTGATTCTTCTTTTATGCCTCTTGAGTCAGACTGAATATAACTTTAGACTGGTGTCTCACTGGTCAGCCGTTCCAATCATAGAGAAGGAACCTTAGATGTCTAATTAATTATAGTAACTGCAATATTAAAGGCATTACTAATAATTCAACGTTATTAGTACCACCGCTACTTCTACGGCTACTAATACTAATGATAATGATAAAGACAGCTGCAAGAGTGATGGCAGTATCAATAACTATAAGACGACCAAAACAATACCAATAATATTAAGAGTAGTATCGACAACGGAGCCTTTCTCTCAAAGATACTGGAACACTGGGTTGGACTTCTTATTCTTCGTTCATGTCCAATGGCCATTCATCACTAGACCTTGCTTTCAAGGCGGTTTTCCAGGTGACACAGCTACACTCGTTTTTCCGCAGTAAATTTTGTCAAAAATTATTGTCGTAATTTGTTGAGAACATCGCTGCTCTCTACCCAGAAATGATAGTTATTCTATTGTATAATGTTTGGCTTTAGAGAATACTAAAAAGATATCGCTACTATATCCATTTCGTAACATCTATGGGTCACTCCCTTACTCTCATATACATATATATATTATATGTATATATATATATACAGTATATATAATATATACACACACACACACACACACACACACACACACACATATATATATATATATATATATATATATATATATATATATATATATATATATATATATATATATAACACGGGGTAAGGAACTTGAAACAACGGACTTAAGATTAAGTAATAGGCTTCATAAGTTATAGTCACTTCCCGCTTTCTATCCCATTTGAGCAACTCATCTTAAAAATCACAGTCTACCTTATGATTAATATACAGTAATTGCTTACAGGGATATATGGGATAATTTGGAAAAGGCCAATTAATTTCCTCCCGACCCATTTCATCTTTTACCTAAAACTGTAGTCAGCCACGGAGCTAAATCTGCCAACTGAGTCTTGTTTATGTGGGATCGTTCTTTGCACCAGAAATGGTCCATAGAATAATGATAATTCCCCCGGCTTCCAAAGTGGCAGGAGTCCAAGTTTTGATTTCCTTAGCTACGAGGGTTAAGTTCACTATATTATTGCAATATTGTGGCATAATATATAAGGATAATAAATATTTTCTTAGGTCTTTATCAATATCCGTCAGAAAATGAAAGGGAAAATTAGTTAGATCGTCGTCTTCCCGGATATAAGTTTCCAACTTTGATATAAAAAGATGCTCAACTCAAACGCGTTCCGTGTCTCATGCCTCTATTCTGTTAATTAAGGGAAACTTGCGTTCTTTCCTAACTTTCCTTTTTCTGTAGCCCACATCGTTTTATCTACAGGACTCTTGAGCTTCCATCTTCAAAGTTTCAGAGCTTATCTAAAGTTCTGAAAGCTTAAATCGTATGAATAGTTATGCTCAAACTTGAGATTTCTGGAGGGGTACTTTCCAGAGTAATTTGATGTTCAGGGTTTTTTGCTGAATATCTTCAATAGAATGAAGGATATGTGGGTACCTTATAATTACCAGATACATTGTGGAAGTAGAGTACAGTAGGGGTGACTTGCATGAAGATATTAATGAACTTTAATTCCAAGAGAAAGAACAGAAATCCTCTTTACCATTCCCCACCTTGGAGGAAAAGTGACCAAATACAGTAAAAGATGAAGAATCAAGATTCACAATAAACCTGACAAATACCTAAAGGGAGTTGGGGTTTTAGAAAACAAGATCAATTTATATAAAAGCACAGACCTTTGATCTGAATGACTTTATTGAAAGTCGAAAATCCCAGCAACATGAAGATGGTCTTAAAAAAAAAAAACTGAAGCGGAAGAGGAACTTAAATAATTAGATCTGTCTTCCGTGCGTAATTACAAATTTACCCCCAGTGAAGAATGAGAGTATGAGTCCTGTAGCAATGACTAACCTTGCGGAGATACTGGTGCAAAAGGTGGCTTTACGTTTGACCACTGGACTTGACTTTCTTCCTTATTTTAGCTGACCCACGTCACTGATGTAGAATTGCTTGAGAAATGAACCCTCTGAGGGATGCCAAAGGCTGCAAAACAACAGACATGAAGAAAAAAGGGTTACTCAAGTATAATACAACTTTCTTAACCAATATAAAAAAATATCCAATGACTGTTGTCGACCTTAAATTATTTGCAAAACAAAATCATACATAAATCATCAAAACCTGTAATCAATCTGGGTGTGTTTAGCAAAGGATAGAAGTGTCATCATCCAAGTTGAGCCAATGTGCAGAATTGACAATCTCAGACAACTGGAATTTCATGGGAAGTACAAGGCAGCGGTGGCCGCCTATTTACAGTCTTCCCCATCTTCTCACCTGCACCTGAAGGCAAAACCAGCACTAAAATGTCAGGTGCGTGCGCAGTTATTTATTTATTTATTTCGGTATTTTTCTTACAATTTGATTGTTAGTTAAATTTATAGTTTACAAGGAGCCGTTCAATAATCTGTTTCAGAAATGCGAGGATGAACCTAAAAGTTAGAGTAAATTCTTTACATGTTGAAAGAGAAAAAAAAAAGATTATTGACTTGGTTTGTACAGTATAAGTCGCAGTGATTCTCAAACTGGGTGCTACAGACAGTGCCTAGGGGTGCCGCAAGATTGTCATGAATTTTGTCTTGGCTAGATCATTTCAACGAACATTTGTAAAAACAAAAAGTTTGCACAAGTCTTCATATTATCATTATCAGTTTGTCTATTCTAATATATTAACACACACACATCTTGTTTTTTTTATGTTAGTCTGCATTCATAACGTTCACGTTCATCTAATTCTTCTGAAATGCTCTTTGTTTGTACAGTATATCTCTGCATATACCGTGTGCTGATTTTGGTTTGAGTATGGATAATAATTTTATTCATTAAATAAGAAGCTAATTCATGCGATATGGTGGAATGGTGAAGAAGGGGTGCCAACACTAAAAAAAGATTGAGGACCACTGGATCTTGATTACGTTCCTACATCCATCCATCCATCCACATATTACTCTAAATTTCCCTTATACATCAGTGAATAAACTTTGTTGCTTATTCTTCCATAAACTTTTATCTAAACCCACTTCATATTTCCCCACTATCTATTTTTTCTCAAAATTCCATGAACGGTTTTCCTTACTCTGGTTCATTTGCCAGAGGACGTCAAGCAGCCCTAAATCGCAGCACCATCTCATTAGACGGGAAATGACGTCCATTATCTTGTGATTGTCGCTGTTCATGTCAAGCTCAACTTAGACTCTCAAAAGACTCCTCATAAAACAGCGGGGCTTCTCCTTCCCCTGCTGTGAATACCACACGAAATGACACGAGGCTCTGCCATCACTGGGCATTTGCACGCGATTTCAAAATCCCTCACACGAATCATGATACAAGGACACTCCGTTAAAGATGTTGATATTAAATTAGATGACCACGACTATCACAGTATCAGAAATTTTTGTATAGAGTAACCGAATAAAAAGTTTATTTTGGCTTTCAAAGAAATGTTCAGGCATTTATGTTATTGTGAAGCCCCTCAGAAATAAATACCGTTTTTTTCTGAGACTTACTTGTGCTGTTTTATTCAAGACGAAGAAAATAATCCTCTTACATAGATAAAAGTTTAACGATTCCTAAACAGGTTCAAAAGCCGATGCAAAATCACCTCCCTTGGGACAACTTCAAACCGACAAGTTTCAAATCGTGCCCTGAGAAATGCATGACCTTTGACATTTATTGTCTTAATCAAAGAGATTCTTCTGCATTTCTAAGAGGCCCAACGACAGAAGTAAACTTCACTGAGAGAACTGAGTAAAGGATAATGTTTAAGGATATGAATATACATTAATTCGTGATAGATTTTTTCTTATTGAAAAGAAAACTATCTTTGTGAACTATGCCATCAGTTTGTGAACATGTACACACAGACATACATACATGACATACATATATACATATATATATATATATATATATATATATATATATATATATATATATATATATATATATATATATATATATTTTTCATGATATTGCCTGTAAAAAGTATATCTTTCCATGGTTTTGATATATTTACTATTCTAGTTGTAATGTATTATGTGCAATGATAATAAGTGTTGAAATATTGTATATGGTGTAATGTCAGATCTCAAAAGTGATTTAGATAACTTAACAGTGTAATTCAAAATTATTAATATGTTTTAATAATAACATAGTATGTGATCACGCATTTTGTCTCCCAGCAACATGTGTTCTTTACTCATGATTTCGTATGTCATGTTTTGATTCAGTTGCCCTCACGAAAGATAATGTGTTAACGAGCGAGGGAATGGCAGTCGAGTCGTGTAAGGTTTTGTCTCATATGAGAAAAAGATGAATGATTTTGCAATGTTTCATGTACTGTTCTGAAAACCAACTTTGGTTCTTCGTCTCGTTTTGAAAGTGTGCCATTTGTGACTAGCCAGCTGCCGTCTGTTTTGATCGTGTTGAGATTTCGTTAAGAGCTTCGTCCCATATGATTTTCTGCTCGAGTCACATATGCCTTTTTGAGAGTAAATGCACATATTTCAATTGATTACATCATGTTTTGCAAGATTGCATTGCTCTGATAATGTATTCTTCTGGCGTGTTAGTTTTGGCCCCAAAATGATTTCAGAGACGTTCCAGTGGTTTCTTCTTTTTCCCTCTCTCTTTCTTCAAAAGGGAGAAGTTATTAACATAAAATACTTGTGTGGTCACTTGTATTAATCTTAGCTTTTGAGATCTGAACACAGGAAAAGTGTGTAATGGCACCTAACAAAGAAGTGTTTTGTGAATTGTAAACAGCTGCATTTCAGGTGATTTTGTGAAAGTTTTCACAAGCTTGTGTAAGGTAAAGTGAAATTTACTTATTATTACCATGGTAAAATAAGGTATATTAAGAAATTTTTGCCTTAGTGAAGTTGTTTTTGGTAAATCTGTTTTGTATTATTGTGTGTTCTTGTGTTTGCAATCTCTTGATTTTTTCACATTTTATATATTTATTTACTTAGCATTTTAAATATTTCTTAATAATATAACATTGCATACTAGATTTAATTTTCATTTACTAAGATTTTCTTTTCAAATCTTGCATAATTCTTAATAGTTTAAGTTTTGCTTGATTAACTTAATTTCTTGATAAATTAAAGTTTTTGTGATTTAGTTTTGTTTAGTAATTTAACTCAAGAATTAATTGAATTTTGTGTTGTTTTCAAGTAATAGTAACTGTCTTCAGATTGTGAATTCTAAATTTAAATTTTGAATTTAAAAATAAATTTTAGTATTTAAAATTTTTAAAAAGCAGTGTTTCATTTACTGATAACCAGTGAATAGGATTAATTGTGTGCATACGGCAAGGTGATAAACATGTTTTGTTTCTTTAGTTTTGCTGACGCGAATTAAGACCAGGGAAACAGTTAAAAGTTGTTTGATGGACTAATGCCCTTTTGTTCTAGTATATTTCATGTTTAATTGTTGATAAATTTAGTCTGATTTTTCACGTGATTAATAGGCTTTTTAAGGGATCACTGTTACCTTCAGAGTACTCAGCCGAAATTTTTATTGTTATGAGAGTTCAGGTATCTGGCTGAAGTAAGGTAAATTTTTGAATTCTGTGATTATTGTGTAATGACAGGTACTTGGTACACATCGTGACAGTATATATATATATATATATATATATATATATATATATATATATATATATATATATATATATATATATATATATATATATATATATATATATATATATATATATATATATATATATATATATATATATATATATATATATATATATATATATATATTATATTAACTGGACAGATATATTCATAGGTAGACAGATATTCGAGAAAGAAAAAATTAGTATCTATTAACATATGAATTTTCCTTGTCTCTATAATTACAAGTAAAAATATCCTAATATTGTTCAAAATAACATCCCCCGCCATGTTCACGAAAGAGATAAATAAATAAATAGATAAATACACGCATAAATAAACCGTTGCAAGAGAAGCCGATAAACAACATTTAAAAGGGGGAACAAGAAACCCCATAATAACTCAGGTGATGTTCGAGTTCTTGTCTTCTGTTCCCCCGAATAAATAAAGGGTCTCACTTTCCCCTTCTCTGGTGGCTTGGAAATTATAGCCTTAGGATTCGTGACTATTTATATTTGGCTTATCACAGAGAGAGAGAGAGAGAGAGAGAGAGAGAGAGAGAGAGAGAGAGAGAGAGAGAGAGAGAGAGAGAAGTATACCTTAGTTTAACCAGACCACTGAGCTGATTAACAGCTCTCCTAGGGCTGGCCAGAAGGATCAGATTTATTTTACGTGGCTAAGAATCAATTGGTTACCTAGCAACGGGACCTACGACTTATTGTGGAATCTGAACCACATCATAGCGAGAAATTAATTTCTATAACCAGAAATAAAATCCTCTAATTCTTCACTGGCCGGTCGGAGAATCGAACACGAGCCCAGCAGTGTTATCCGAGAACGATACCAACCCGTCGAATGAGGAACATAATATATATATATATATATATATATATATATATATATATATATATATATATATATATATATATATATATATATATATATATATATATATATATATATATATATAGATATAGAGAGAGAGAGAGAGAGAGAGAGAGAGAGACAGAGAGAGAGAGAGAGAGAGAGAGAGAGAGAGAGAGAGAGATGAGAGAGTTGAACATGACATGAACTTTGTAAAACTCCATCTTAAGAAGTCCAGATGAAGCGAATGACCAAACGATGTTTCATAAGGGAAAAGGAAAGAATAAAACTTCCCCCTCTAAGACCACCGTTATATTTTTGGGTGGAACATTGGGCGGACGATCCCTCAAGATTAATCTGGAACTTATGTCAAAAGCCAGACGGGAGGAAGAGGGACTGATACCGAAGAAATCCTCCCTAAATATGTGGTTATGGGACTACCTATAATCTGACTGACTTTTTATCTTTAGAAAATAAATCGGTGAATTAAAAATCAGACGGCAATCTAATTAGATCCGGACAGCATTAAGACTTTCAAAAGAAAGTAGCATGTTAGAGTCAATAAAATTCACGTCAAAATGTGATGGCAACCCCGTGGAAAAAGTCCATCCAGAAAATTTCTCTACATGAGCCATTGTCTACTTGAGCAGGAAAACTAAATTTATTGAAAGAACGTTGATCCAAATACAAGAGTAGAGTATCCCATCCACAGAGACTAAGAAAGAAAGAAAGAGAAAAACAGAGAGAGAGAGAGAGAGAGAGAAGAAGAAAGAGAAGAAGAGAAAAAAAAAGAAAGAAAGAAAGAGGGAAAGGGACAAAAGCGCTTATTCTACAAAAACAGTAGAGAAAGTAAGACTGGCAAAAGAGAGAACTCCTAAACCAATAAAGAAGGGAAGAATTCCTCCACTCCACCAAAGAGAAACAAATAAAACAGCAAGTGAGAGAACGTAGTTGAGATTCCGGGGTCGGAATTAACGCAACGAAATCCATGAATATTCCATTTCTGAATTCTTAATTTCATTACGTAACTCCACCATAGCCTCGGGGAATTGCAGAAAGTTGATTTCATTAAATCAACTTTCTAGTCTTGCTTCCAAGGCAGACAACAATTTTTAAACATTTCTGTTTAATGGCGACGATTCAGAATTTTTCCGGTTGTCATTCTCACCGATTCAATTTCTATCTCGTTTGGGTTGTTTTGTTTGAAATTTATATTGTTAAAATTCGATTATGTCATAAACATACATCCACGTGCGTATGAACGCTTAAGGTATGTCATAAAAGGTCAATATTCTCCAGGTTAGAATGCATGCCGGGACAAGTCAGTAGAGAGAACCTTCCTCCAAAACTTACGCCATTCAGGATAAAGACTGAGTAATTATTTCCTCTTGAACCTTTACATTTGGCTTTAACCTTGAGCGTCAGTTAGCCTCAAGAACCAAGGATTTTTCTTTTCATGTTTTTTTTTTTTTTTAACAAAGCAGTCACTTCAGGGATAAGAGGTCATTCTCTGGTTATCAATATGAAAACTTCAATAATCGAAAAATTATTGCATGCAATCTCTGTTCGGCCTCGATGACCTTTGTTGCATTAGTTTTTTTATCATTGTTACCATTATCTTATCATTACTGAAAATTCAGTCAATAAAATTGGTATAAAACAGGATAAACTTTACAGCTAAAAAGGATAAAAGATATTTGTTTATTAGCCTTTCTAATTAGCATTTCATTTTTCAAAAGGAACCTCTCTAAACGCTAATCGCGACAAAAGCAATAACCTTAACACAAGACCTGAGCACTAAAAAACAAACTAACAACCTTGAGTTATTTGGGATAAGACAACGGCCACAATCAGCAAACAGTCATGATCAATATGCAGCCATGGTTACCCTACCAGGGGATGATCAAGGAACGAGATCACATACTGACACAAGGCCCATGTCAGCAACATCAATCATTCAGTGATAAACGTCACATCGCGGCAACTGATTTAAATTCCAAGTTGACCTGACTATGAGCGAGTAGTTATGATTATACTCCCATTTATTAATTCGGTTTTGGAGTCAATTAAGTTGCAGGTTCCAGCGCAATGATGTCCAAGTAGGGATTGATGCTGAGGACTGAGATGAGGAGACACGAAATTCAACTCCGTAAATCAGATAATTTTCAATGAGGGCATTGGAGATGTACACTGGGCTTCAATTTTAGACAAGTGAATGTTGTCACGATGCGTATCAAGTACCTGGTTATTACACAACTAATCTCAAAATTCAAAAATATATCTCACTTCAGCCAGATACCTGAACTCTCATAACATTAATCATTTCGACTGAGTACTCTAAAGGTATCAGTGATCCCTTAAGAAAAAACTTATTTATCAATCACTTGAAAAATCAAACTAATTTATCAGAATATGTGTGAGGTATAAAAAATTAAGCTAGAAATATTCTAGAGTAAAAGGGCATCACTCCATCAAACAACTCTAACTGTTTCCCTGGTCTTAATTCACTTTAGCAAAACTAAAAGAACAAAACATGTTTATCACTTTGCCTTATGCAAACACATCAATCCTACTCACTGATGGTCAATAAATGAAAGACTGTTTTTCTAAAAAAATATTAAATACAAAAATTTATTTTTAAATTCAAAGTTTATAATTAGAATTCACAATCTGAAAAATTTATTATTACTTGAAAATAACACAACACTTAATTAATTCTTGAATTAAATTATGAAACAAAACTAATTCACAAAAACTTGATCAGGAATTTAAATCAATCAAGCAAAATTTAAACTATCAAGAATTACTCAAGATTTGAAAAGAAAATCTTAATAAATGAAATATTAAATCAAGTATGCAATGTTAAATTACCAAGAAATATTTAAAGTGCTACGTAAATAAATGTTACATCACGAAAAAATGTGAAAATATGAAGAGATTGCAATCAGAGAAAACACACAAAAATACACATAAGATTTATCAATAACAATTTCACTTGGTCAAAATTTTCTAACTTATCATACCAAGGTATTAATAAGTAAAATTCACGTTACCTTAAACAAACTTGTGAAAATCTCTGTAAAATCACTTGCTGCAGCTGTTTTACCACAAACCACACTTTTTTATCAGGCGCCGTTACAAATTAAATAACTTTACTAAATTCAGATTTCAAAAGTTAATGCTAATACGTGACCACAAAACACTACGTTAAAAGTAATCTCTTTTTAAGAACGAGAGAGAGAGAGGGAACCAAACATACTGGTCTCGGAAATCAGAATGAAACAGCTTTTAGAATTCCAGTAACACGTGAAACAATTACATGATGTCATTAAAGCATTTTGGGTGCGAGATACAAAAGAGAAGTTCTAGAAGCAGGGAGGTGACGTCATTAAAGCATTTTGAGTGCGAGATACAATGGAGAAATTTCTAGAAGGAAAATGACATCATCCCAGCAAAACGTTTTGAATGCAATCTTACAAAACATGGTGTAACTGATCAAGACATGTATTCTTTCTCTCAAAGTGGCGTATGTGACTCGAACAATGCATGTAACAATATGAAATCACTCGTCTTGTGCTCGTATGGGACGAATCGGCATTTGAGTTTCCAACCTGTCATCACGTTAATCCGAAACAAAGCGTTCTCTCTTATCTCAACTGATGACAGTTGAAATGAAACAAGTCTTTGCTGGACACACACGTGTTCATATACTACGCTTTTATCAAGAAAGATATTATTCTAAACTACGTTACTATTAAAATTGTATTATCAATTCTAAATTACGCTATTAAGTTATTTAATCATTAGTTCTTTTGAGATCTGATGCCAAACTAAATATGACACTTCAACAATCATCATCATTACATACAACACATGATAAAAAAAGTAAACATGTCAAAATTATAGGAGGATATATGTATTACAAGGCAACATCATGAAAAAAAATAATATATATATATATATATATATATATACACACACATATATATATATATATATATATATATATATATATATATATATATATATATGTATATATATATTTTTTTACGGTATGTGCACCCACTTTCCCAAAAGCAACGTGAAAAGCAACCACCGCACAATTTATCACTCATAATAAAGTTATACAATACCATCGGCATTAAGAGAGAGATTCCGGCATCATGCAGTCTCTTCGCTCTATTTCACAAACCTGCACTCATATCCACCCTTCTGGCTCTTAGTTCTCAGCTAAGTAGGTCTAGGTCATTCCAACTATTCCAGTGCCCACAGGAGCCTAGCTAATGCTATGACGTACTTTTCTCCTAAGGGTTGTGCAAATGATCTTTCCACTCATCATTCTCATATCTGCATATGGAACTTCTGTAATTTCCCTTGTAGTGTCATTTCTAACCTTATCCTGTCCCTGCCATCTAACTGCTATTATTCTCAGAATTTCATTTACACACAAACAAAATCTTTTAGCTACAGTTTCGTTGCCATTCCATGACTCATGTCCATACAGCAATACAGATCATCTTACTGTAGACTTGCGTATAAACTTACTTTCCTACGCGATTTCAGTCTATCTGATTTCCAAACCTTATTCAGACTGCCTAAAGCGCGATTTGCCATTTTCAAAGTCTTTCACTAAATGTTAACTCAAGAGAACCAGTACTGCACATCAATGTTCCACAATATTTGACACATTCAGCCTCATTAATCATCTCCTCATCTAATGCAGCTTCATCCCTTTGTGCGTACTCTGTCCTCATTACTTCTGGTTTTCCCAGATACATCTCAGGTCCCATCTCTCTAGATTTATGATACATCCTATTAAGCAGGCTTCGTGCATTTTCCGGCTTTTTCCTCGTTAAAATAGCATTAACGTCACTGTGTAAGTGTCAACTTTCATCATTATTCTAATTTAAACCCTCCTTCTATCTCCATCCACATTTTTTATTAATTAATCCACTACAAGGAGAAACAGCAGACGTGAAATAACATTCCCTTGTAGCACCTCACTATTTAGTGCAAATTTACTTGACTAGACCCCAATCAACATTAACCTTGCGTCTACTAAGTTACGAATAATTTCATTTAGTTTCATATGTTCAAGATATTTACCCTTATATATTTTCCATATAATATGAATATACAAATTGCGAAAGACGATGAATGAAGATTTTATATATATATATATATATATATATATGTCTGTGTGTGCGCGTTTATGTGAATTTTTGTTATTATTACAGGGTTGAGCCAAAGATGTCGTTTAATACTCAGTTCCCTATGTCTCGGAATAACTTGTAACTCTTGTTGGTTGTAGGTTATTTCCGAGGTATAATGAATCAATATTAAACGATACTTGCGGCATAATATCTGTGAATATATATATATATATATATATATATATATATATATATATATATATATATATATATATATATATATATATATATATATATATATATATATATATATATATATATATATATATATATACATACACATATATATATATATATATATATATATATATATATATATATATATATATATATATATATATATATTGAAACTTTTCGATGGAATGTTTATGTTTTTTTCCCATTTATTCCGGTATATGCAATCGTTGCTGTCACTGTCCTGTTACTGATGCTATAATGATATTTTAGATATTCATCACAATCACTTCTGTTTAAGGCGCTTCTCAGGTACGTAAAATGGATAGCTATATAGAGTACGGTACTTGCAGTCTTGGAAAATTTGCACGGGTCATTCGGTTTTGGAAAATTACATCATACTGGTTGGTGAAGACTATGTAAATAAGCCAGTTGGCTATGAAACGGGGTGAAATAACTATGAACAAAATGTCCAGTGGATGACAGGAAGACAATCCTCCTCTCAGTGTAGTACCTTTCTCTCTACTCACGATAAATATACCCTACGGTATTATTTCAATCTGTGATTCAGCTTTTTTTGTTTTCTCTTTTCTATTTCATCCAAAAAATCCGTTCTAATTTTGCAATTATATTTTATCAGACAATTTAATAATCAAAGGGATTATAACAGTCACTACAATCAATGAACAAAATTAAAGTCAATTTTGAGTCTGACATGACTAACAATGTTTGAAAAACGTCCTCTCCGGTCACTTCTGTTCAGCACAAGAAAATAAAAATCCCGTACGATTATTTTGAATTAAACATAATTATCATTGCTGAATGTTGGCCTAAGTTTTTGTATTTTACTTACTCAAAAGAGTTTATAACACTGTAAAAATTAAGAACTGAATGTACCGCTGTACCCTAAACAGATATGTGTATGTGAATAGTCGTCTATGCTAGAAATGGCGTATACTGAAAACTTCAAACATAATCTCTATGCGGAAGTTATATTGTTAAGGAAGAGGATTACTGAAAATATTTCTTCGAGGGTACTGTGTGTTTGTAGCCACACTTACCATAATACGATATGTGTTCTATAATAATATTTCTTTAAAAATTCATCATAAAAAAGACGTGATTTTAAATTCCTCTGTAAAATGTAAAATGAACAAACAGGCAATTGGAAAAAGATTGGTGACAGATATCAAACATCATTTGCATAGTGAAAATCTCTCTATTAACTATCGTTACTAAGACCTAAAGAAGAGAGGTCATCCCACCTCTGACCCAAAATCTACCTGGCCTGGCCATGACGTCATCAAGGGTACAGTCAGGTCTCACTCACTTATAAGTAGCTACTGGAAGCGTTAACAGCACAGCTGATTGAAATAGTGAGCGGCAATTATTTCTTTGTTTCTTCTCTGGCCGAGCTTTATATTTCGATGTTTAAGTAAGTCGTGAACGAAAAGCAAAGTACAATGCCTAATACTTGTGCCATGTCAGGCTGTCATGCAAAATTTACAAGGAAAGGCGATGATATGTTGTATAACTTCCCCAAGAACAAGGAAATGAAATAAAAGTTGGATAAATATTCGCAAGAAGAAGGACCACTTCGATGCTAATAATGCAAAGATATGCAGTTAACAATTTACAGAAGATGCATACAAGAGGAGCCTCCCGGATGAATATCTAGAGACACAAGCTGCAAAACGGAAGAAGACATCGAAAGCAGGTGCATTACCAACACTACATTTGCCCCCTTTCAGCCGTTAACGAAGTATGCGCGTTTGTTCATCATTTTCTTTTTTGTGAGTAATTCACGAAGGAAATAATATAAGCTACCTAGAAAATGAGAATAAGTTTTGTTTACATTACTCGCCCTGACACTTACATTGAACTTATCTGAGAAGTCAGGCCTTTTGTTAACCAAAAAATCTTAGATAACTAATGAGAGTATTTAAGACAGCCTTAGGTTATTTAAATACCAAATTTTTTTGTTCTTATTTTTGGAAAGGAGTAAATTCTGACCAACGCATATGTTTTCCTTATAACGGTGCCCGGTGGCATCTTCCCGAGATGTAACCGAGTACCGAGACCTTTCCCTGAAAAAAGCGGGAGGCCATATCTTAAGAACTAACCATAGATTTTTCTTGAAAATAATCTCCTTATGTTTCCCACACCCAAATCATATAAAATAATCTAATGTAACTTAACCTACTCTAACGTAGGGGCATGGCAAAAAAACTGGGGCTGGTGCAATACTAGCGTACATGGAATTTGCTACCCGGTGTCCGTACTCTGTGTGACGTTACACGCCTCTGCCCACATGCGCACTTGTCAAAAGTGGGATGACGTCTCTCTACTTGAGGCCTTCATCGTTACTATGGGCAGTACAAACAAATAATTAAAATATGACGCCACTGACCTCAGCAGATAATCCGTCCTGTGTCAGTTCATTTAATGAAATCCTTCTATATCCCTTGCATCAGAAGGAGAGGTAGGGCTGCCAAAGTCAGGAAAGTGATAGAAAAGGCTGTGTTGCCAATGGCAGTCCCATTGCAAGATAGGCTATGTTGTCAAACTGTAAAAGTGGCTGTGTTACCAGGGGAATGAATCTAGCAAGACAGGCCGTGTTGCTTATGGTAGGAAAGTGATAGGAGCGTAAATATTGCAAATTCTAAGGAAAAGTCAAAAGAAGTAGGTTTTCAAAAGTAGCACAGTGCCACGTAATGCTTATAAAGTGGTGGAAGAGGCAGTGATGCCATTGGAAGCGTAATAGGTGTGTTGTCAATGGAGGATATGCAATAAGGGGTACTACTGCTCCATCAAGGACATAAATAGAACCATCTGTTGGGAAACTTAACAGAACTAGTTCAGTGCCTAGTTAGCAATCCCTTCCATGAGCAGTTCCTCGCACTACTAAGGGATTTAGAGCCGACGAAACGCGGTTTTTCGGCAACACCTTTTTATCAAAGCATCGGATAAAGGCGAAAGTTGGCAAGTGTATATTTTATAACCCTATCTAATTTTTGCAAGTATTATTTAATACCTACGTTCAATAGTTCTGGTACTTATCATGGTAAAGTGTGTTTCCTATGCCAGAGCCATCAAAATCGTAGGTAAGGGTTTTGAGCACAATAGTGACGTTAACCTATGACGTCATGAGGCTCCACCCGATGAAACACGGTTTTTCGGCAACACCTTTCTATCAAAGCATCGGATAAAGGGGAAAGTTGGCAAGTGTATATTTTATAACCCTACCTAATTTTTGCAAGTATTATTTAGTACCTACGTTCAATAGTTCTGGTACTTATCAGGGTAAAAGTGTGCTTCCTATGCCAGGGCCATCAAAATCGCAGGTAAGGGTTTTGAACACAATAGTGACGTTAACCTATGAAGTCATGAGGCTCCACCCACAGTGAAGAGAAGTTTACAAATGGGGAAGACGTTTCTTCACTGTGGCTCTGCCCACTTGCCGAAGACATATTCACTAATTAATATTAGTACCCATCCTAGGCTTCAGTGATATCAATGATGGCGAGCAGGATTTGTCATCGTCCCCTTGATATCATTATCATTCTCAATAATTTTATTGTTATTATTATTATTTTGTGGAAGTTTCATCGCAACTTCCACAGCAATTGTTGGAATTAAGTTGTTAGCTTGGAATTCTTCCATTTTCTTGATATTCGTATTGTTTCTACTTTACAAATAATTCAGTGTATGTAATTCATCCACATAATGAACCAGTCTATAGCTCATTTGTTAGATCTACATCTATTCAGAGCGTTAATACAAAGAGACAATCCGTTTTGTTTTACCTCAGGTTTCGACACTATAGCCTTCTATTTGCAGCAAGTCAGGAGCGGTCACTATAAGTAGAATTCAAATGAAATGCAATGATACCTCATTTCCCTCAATTGTTAGAAGTGTAAAGTTCAACGCCATTGTTTTATTTCAGTTAATGTAACCCATTGCTATTTTTCTTTGTTTTTTTTATTTACATCACACAACACCCTAAACAGAGATCGTACACTTGCTGCAAATAAAAGGTAATGGTAGGAGTCAAGATTTTGAGGGCAAGCTATTATTTACTTACTTAACATCAATCAAATGTAACACGATTTATATTCATATGCATGGAAAGGAAAATATATTGAAATCAGTTTGAATGAGGAACATATTGTTATAATCATTGTGTTTTAATAAATGTTTCAGATGTACAAATAAAACGTCTAACACTATACATAATTTATTTACAAAATGACTTCATCATTGCTCTCGACGAAGAGGTCATCATCCCCGTCCTCATCGTCGCTAGCGACGATGTCTGTGATGACGTGTTGTCTAACAGCTCCTGCCCACACTTCTGGGGTGGTCAAGTAACCATTACCCACTACAGAAATAATTACCTACTAGTAATTCTTGCCACGGGTCTTCTCCGCTTGTATACAAAGTGGCAAGCCGTAGCACAAATGCAGTCTTGCAACCACGTGGACAATTCCATATCCTGCTGGCCATTATCGAATTTGTCGAAGCCTAGACTGTGTAAGCATATCCATTCACCGCCTATCTGGTGGATGGACGAAGCCTCGTGACGTCATATTATGTTTACGTCACGAATTGTTTTAGGATCCTTGTCTGTGATTTTCTCGGTTCCGGCATCGGCGACTTCATTTTGGTCTATAAATATCAAAACTTTCGAACTTAGGTACCAAATAATACTTGCAAAAATTAGGTAGGGTCATAAAATATACACTTGCCAACTTTCACCTTTAAACGATGCTTTGATAAAAAGGTGTTGCCGAAAAACCGTGTTTCATCGGCTCTGAATCCCTTAGTGACTACCAACAATCAGAGGGGCATTAACACCAGACAGTTCCCACTTTTGCATACTGAATATAATTCCTGCATATTCAATGCAATTTATAAAAAACGCCGGGTTCTATTAATGACACCAAACAATTTACTGTACCCAAAAATGAACAGAAAAACAGGTCAAAATTTGTATCTCACATAGCGTCAACTTTGACAGAATAATACAAAAGCTTCCAACACATTGCAGAGTATCGCTTTTCAGAGGATTTGTTTTTGAAATAGAACTGTCTCAAACGCTTCCTAACTTCCAGTTAACATTTCCCTTTCAAATCGATCAGCATAAGGGATTGATGAAATGAGACCTCTGTAAACCATTGCTGTAATATGATTAGGATTAAAGTTGATTCCTGTAGCTGAATGAAAACTAATTTGGATTTTATTTTTATTCACTGAATACGTGCTGTAATTGGCACTCACTCATCGAATTGTTTCGTCAAGCTTTGATATCTTCCAAATTTTCCTCTTGAAAACGTTTTCTGTGATGCAATTCTTCATCAGTTAAAAACGATCAACTAATTGAGCGCGAGAAGAGATCTGCGGAACCTTGTCTTCTCTTCTTCGAGATGCAACAGATCATCTTTTTCATTTCCCGACTGAAAACAAAACAACCTTCCCCCCAAAAAATGTTGAGGTTCCAATCATCGAAGGAATTTTATACTAGTATGATGAGAGTAAGCGAAGTAATTTGAAAGTATGAAAAATATATAAAAAAAACTGCACCTGGCACAGACAAACAAAACACAGACAGAAACTATAGGGGAGGACCCTTCGAAATGATATCAAAATATCATTTCAACGTTTGGGACCCTAATCCCCTTCTCCATTCACTAAAGGGGAAAAGGATCAAACTGTCCTTTAACGTTTATAAATGTCAGAAGACTTTTTCTGTCGTGTCTTTTACCGTCGTTCATGCGGAAAATTTAGATGCCATTATCACACACACACACACACACACAGAGAGAGAGAGAGAGATGGGACACCGCTCTTATGACCACAATAGGCAATGTCCTAACATCCTTCCAAAGTGTGGTGAGAATTTCTTTTTTGCTCTCAGCCTTTTAAGGTACTTTCTTTTACTCTTTTCGATTCATTGTATTTTTTTTTTTATTACGAACTAGATGGATGGCTCTAGAGTGGATTACCATTCCAATCCTCGCGCCTGGTTTCCACTGTCAACATGTGAGGCACAGTGGCCCATCTAACACTTATCAGCTCTCGTGATGACTTAACTGAAACCCTGGAATATTTCCAGACTGTCACAGGGGTGCTTCTAATGGCTCAGTAATCTGGCTACCCACTGAAGTCACCCATCCAAGAACTGCAATGAAAAATGCAGAATTGGTTAGATATGGAAATATAAAAAGAAATGAAAATGAAACATGTTTTTTTATTCATTCTATGTTGAATTGGGTGGCCCAGGGGAAAACAATACTGCATTCACTGCTCTATTCTGCCTTCATCCTCATTACCTAGGCGCACGTCGAACTCACTGATTAAAATGCGAGAGTCTTCAGTGAACGAAGTAGTAGGAGGATGTCGAAGTTTGATTTCTCGAAGGAAGTTTGTCCTTTATCTTGTATCCAGAGGGTACTTGTGACAGTGATTTCTTTTGTCTTTCCTTAAAACCACTCTAGTTTAGAGAACAGTACCAAGACAGCCTACAAGGGAGACAAGAGAATCTACCGCCTAAGGCGTGTAAATGGGGAAGCATCTCAAAGATGAGACACCGTTCGGGGCAAAACGACAACGTTCAAAGAGATCGTTCCATTTATGCTTTGCTAAAGGAACTCAAATCACTGTCTCTTCTTTCTCTTTTCTTTTTCTCTCTAACAGTATCCTTCTGTGTCTCTGCAACACACACACATCTCTGACTACTATATCGTTCTTTCTCCATGTCTCTGTCCGTTTGTCTGCTTCTTTCTTACTCTCTCTCTCACCGATTTCAACGTTCTATAGACATCATCATCTCTTTATCTAGAAATTAATATAAAAATTTCCTTTATGTAAACGCAGTCTCCAAACGTCTGCATCGTCGGTCTGAAGGAAGTTTTTACCTTCTAGTTGACATCTGCCAGAAGACGCCAAGAGATGAGGAAGCCTGAAGAACTTCCTGGAAGGATCGAGGCTCTCCTGGAACATGGAACGTCAGGTGCCAAGTAGGTAGATATAACGCGTCCTGATGAAAAGAACCCCTCGAAATTTCGGGAACTGGAATCTAATTAGTGGTAGTTTCTTGGTGGAAGATACAGAATTTCCAAGTATGTTTCCGAAACGGAGGAGAATGTGATCAATGAAGAGGGGAAAAATACAAGTTTCAAGACCGGTTTTGGAAACTGCTGTTTCCCAGTAATGACATCATCACTGGTTTTAATGAAATCTTTTCATTACAGGTTATATAATATATAATTTATAAATCGTTTTAATTCATTCAAAAATGTTAGAATATCTCTCATATACTGTAATACGCAGGCAACTGGCGTACTTTATTCAAAATAAAGTAGAGCTTAAGTACT
Organism: Macrobrachium rosenbergii; assembly: GCF_040412425.1. NCBI lineage: Eukaryota > Metazoa > Arthropoda > Malacostraca > Decapoda > Palaemonidae > Macrobrachium > Macrobrachium rosenbergii. Next base: position 60,773,611 of record NC_089788.1, read on the forward strand.
AACACAAAATCAATTTTATTTTCTTTATTTAATTATGACAGAACTTGACCCTGAGAAGCTCCCAGGTATATTTACCAATGAATGCTTTCATAATGAGAAACTTTTCCAGAACCCCATCGAGTTCGGGAGAATGGAAAGTCTTTGGGAAACTATTCTGCCTGATAGATACGTACATACATACACAGATAACAGATAGACAGATAGACCAATGGATACATAAATTCAGGTTCTGTGCGAAAGAATCGAGAAGAAGAAACAGAAAATCAAAGCACAAAAGAGGATTATTGTTTATTATTACAAACAGGAAGGAAAATGAGTCTGAATGTCAATGTTAGACAGCAACCCATTAAACACAGAAGAAATTAGGAATGTAAACTGGAGAGAAGAGAAAATTTTAATGGATATGGGAGAAATACAGTAAATGCGTACTGCGAGGTTATTAAGTTTCTGTCGGGTCGTCTCTCTCTCTCGTTCTCTCTTACTCTGTCTCTGTCTCTTTCACTCTCTCCCACTTCATGGCATTTGAATTTCGGCATTAAAGATGGGCAGAATGCTCAAGGCATTTTAAATGTCAAGGAACATTTTGTACATTTTCCCGAGAGAAAACTGAAGGGAACTCTGGGTTTTGTATTTCCAGACCAAGTTTTGATGTTTTTTTGTGGAATCTTGGTATGCTGGGTCTCGTAAGTTTCCGTCAGTTTCTATGTGAAACATATTATACTTTTTAGGCAAATTTGAGGGAATTATATGTGGAATCTTTCTAATAATTTTGTCAATGCTTCAATACCTTTACTTTTGTCATAAATGGCTTTGAATCTTTCTCTCTTTCTCTAAATCTTCAGCTGAGAACCCTTATGGACAGATTGAACAGACTATAAACCCAAGAGGCCTCCTACGGGAAATTAGCTAGCAGAGAGAGACAAGATATAGGACATAAACATGGGGGAACAGGAAATAAAAGCAATACACCTGAAATTCAGGCTAAGTCATCAGAGAGCAGAAATGAATTTACTACTAGCTTCAGTATTTGGAGATCAGAAGATTCCACTACTGCACTACGCAAACTATTCTACATTTTAGATGTAGCCAAGATAAAATTCATAGCAAACTGAGTAATATTAAACCTGATACCACAAAACGGCACACTGTTTGTAACAGCAGCCTGCAGTTAGCGTTGCGGGCTAAAACAGCTAGGTCATCTAAAGAAGACAGCAAAGGATGTTTTCCGTTGTAGTACATTTTAAGCAACAAACAAGATCCAAAAAGAGTAGCATCATCAGCGTATGCAGATAATAAATAGCAAAGGTCCAAGAACACTACCTTGAGAAACACACGGAATGACGTTACTATAGTTACTATACTGGATATCAATACAGACGCTTCGGGTTCTTCTAATTTTAAATTTATTTAAGATATTAATAAAAAATCTACCAATTTTCAATAATCTTAGCATGTAGGAAAGTACATCATGATTCACATGGCCAAAGCTGCACTAAGTATAGAACGACCACGTGAGCCTCTGAACTCATGTTCATAATATGGAGAATACTTTTTACGAACACATATCTTAAGATTGACAGTCCAATGGTCTTATTAGCTTGTTTTGTAAGCAAACGGAACCCATTAGTAATACTTTCCGATTAATGACCTTAATAAAAATGTATTTGAAATATGTCATGTAGATGTGTCTTGTAGGAAAACTCAGTTTTTTATATACAATTTTTCAGACTCTCTTAAAACACTAATAATATAATGAAAATTATTTGTTAATAAAATAGTTTCATATCACCATATTGATGAAATTGGAAAAAGTAAGTTCCCCACGACTACTTGGAAACAGAAAATGAAATAACGAAAATGAATGGTAGCTTCAGGAAATCTTCATAATTGTGTAAAAACGAAATAAACGTTATAAAAAATGTGGTACTATAATGTTCAAGCAAAATATTAATTGCTGGAGATTCATTACACCAAATAAGATTTTAAAGTGAGCTTTGCCAAGCGAATGACCCAATGGAGATAATTAAAGTTTGAATGAAATATTATGCATCCCATATGCATTAATTGCTAAAATAGAAAGTAATAAGCTCCGGTTTCAATTTTTGTACAGATATCCATTTTAATCCTTTTCCTCTGATGCTAAAATTTGACGGAGGTTCCATTTGATCTCTCGCCTGTTTTCCGCCCAAAGCACCGACAGGAAAACGTCCTGAAAAGGTTTTCAAATTCCGTGAAAGCGATGCCCAGTAATATGACAGAGGTCATTTGCATAATTCTGTCGAGGTTGACGCTTTGGGAGCGACAGTATTGACTTGACTGTGTTTGTGTTTGTTTGTTTGTTAGTTTGTGTGTTCATATTTGGTGGTATTTATCACCTGTTATTCTAGTGCCATATTTAAAGTGTGAATTACTGGAGCAGAACAGAAAAGATCTAGTTACTCATCCGAATGAGATGGGATACCACTATCGAAGTCCAGGAGGAATGAAAGTGACTGATCGATTGGAAACTATCTGGCGTCATAAATGAGGGAAAGGGAGCAAATGAAGCACAGTAAATAACAGACTGATATAGACCCAGATGCGAATGTTGAATCTCTTGATGAAAAGCTTTATTACCCCTGTTTCCAGTGTTACCGTAGAATATGCTTAGCTGTCCCTTAATAGCGTGTGGCCACATATTCAGCCGAGTCCATAAGACAAATACAAGAAAGAATTACAAAGCGCTTTCGTGTTATTTCAACACATTTTCAAGACGCGATGTTAAAAACACCGAGGGTGACTTACAAAGTAAATGTAAAAGTTGAAAAAAAGACAGGAAGATTATTTAAAATCAAAGAGACGAGTTCAAACCAGTACGAGATACAGACGCAGCTGAAGAGGTGATTAAACAACAACCAGTTTCAAAATCTCTTTAACAACAAAGGTGTCCAGTCTGTACATACTACATACCCTGGCTTACATTCAGCAAGTCACCCTGATATTAAGTTAAAGCCGATTGCACTTCTCTTACAATATAAAATAACTTTAGCATCGTCCAAATGAATCCTGAAATAGAATGATTAATGTGTGAAATTAAAGATTTCGACACTTGTCTCGTTCTCAGACTGTCTGCAATGCTTAATTCTTGTTTCCTGTCCCTTGCCAGATTGTCCTAAATAAAAACTTTTGCAATTCATGCAAGGAACCTTATAAATGCAGCTCTGAGAACTTCAGGAGAATTCCTTCTCATTATGTTTTTCAAGGTATTTGAAAATTTAGATATTTCTCATAAAAACTTGGAACCCTCCTTGGAAAATCATTGTATGGTAAAATAAGTACATTTTAATTGTTAAACGCCTCACTGCGGATACGTAAAGCTATTAAAATAACAGCAGTGTGCCAACTCGGCAAGAACATTTTAGATTAGAAAGAAGGTCTTTGCAGTTTCCCAGCATTGGCAACACTGCCTCTCGTCCCAGAGCGACCTCCATCGACCCGGTTCCTTTAAGGACCTGAGGATTTCCAATATATTTATTGACACTCAATTTCATCTTCTAAAGAAATGACGTTATCAATATGATCCTGCTTTCACGCTGATCGTGTCAACAGTTGGGAAATGATTTTCAAACAGCAATTTAATAACTCTCGCATTGATGATTAATAATTGGCTGCTTATTCTACGAGAAGCTGGCGAGAGAAGCCATTGGATACGACGTGTTACGGAGGGTAATGAAATGTAAGGGAATTTTTCATCCATATATGTCATATATGTTCCTAAGACAGATCTAAATATCGTATCGGAAACATTATAAAAAAGTCTCAGATTGTTCCCTTCCAGCGATTCCAATGAATCACGTTGCAGTAAACAACAAAAAGTAAAGAGAAAATTAAAGCTGAAAATCTCCACAGAACAGGAGAATGCAAAATGGGATTATGTTGTCTGTCTTAGTTTCCTCTCTGCCTCGGGTCCATGAACCTAATTTAGGAACTGATAAATGGCCAAGTCCTATTCACGACCTTAAGCCAATTATTGATTTGCTTGTTTTTCTTTCACCCTTCCATACGAAAATGGGAGAAGAGCAAGAGAGAGAGAGAGAGAGAGAGAGAGAGAGAGAGAGAGAGAGAGAGAGAGAGAGTCCAAAGAAAAATCCAAATACCCTGTCGGTTATTTCAGAAAGCGCAGCAACTGAAGTTCCATGATTTACATCAGTAAGAGGTTCAGTTCATCACTTAGCCTAAATAGCCCACCTTTATGGTCTTTCTGACACACCTGTCCATAACATTCATTAAACGTTACTTACCTCTCTCTCTCTCTCTCTCTCTCTCTCTCTCTCTCTCTCTCTCTCTCTCTCTCTTACAAATAAAGAACCCAGAGGTGGATTCAGGGCGTAAAATCAACGGCATAGTATTCCATGACCTTAACACTGAATTAAATGTCCAGTTGTTAGTCGAGGTCTGTTGTGGTGGAAACTCAAATATATATACATATGATATATATATATCTATATATATATATATATATATATATAATATATATATATATATATATATATATATATATATATATATATATGCATTTATATATACATTCATAAATTTACATATATATATATATATATATATATATATATATATATATATATAATTATATGTATATACATTACATATATATATTATATATATGTATATATATATTATATATATGAATATATATATATATATATATATATATGTATATATATATATATATATATATATATATATATATATATATATATATATATATATATATATATATATATATACATTCATAAATTTATACATATATATATATACACATATATAATTATATACATATACATAAATTTACATATATATATACACATATAATTATATGTATATACATTACATATATATATATATATATATATATATATATATATATATATATATATATATATATATATATATATATATATATATATATAGAGAGAGAGAGAGAGAGAGAGAGAGAAATTTTGCTCAGCCGTAATATATCTCATCTTATCAAATCATAACCGTGAGATCCTCGACACCCCAACGCGCCCGTGTAAAATCTCTCAATGTGTCTTGCAGCATCTTGTCAAATCCCCTTTCATCCTTCACAGAGAATCCTCTGATTTGCAAAGTTGCATCTCCTCAACTTTTGCTAATTCTCTCATTCTCATCTTCCCAATTCCCGATCGAGACTCAAACTAGGTCACCTCAGATGAATGAAAGCGGATTAGATGAAATAGAGAAATATTACAATATATAAAATGGAATGAAAAATACTATCTAGTTAATTTAATGGAGAGAGAGAGAGAGAGAGAGAGAGAGAGAGAGAGAGAGAGAGAGAGAGAGAGAGAGAACTGTGAGGCATGGAAAAAATATATTTGATATGAAAGTATTAAGATAAAAACGAATAAATAAACTGGAACATGGCAAAAAGTGACGAAACACGCAGAGACAATATTTGATATAAGGATAATTGCAGACTCATCATATCTAATTACTTGTGCCAAGATTATTAAAATTACTAATTCGTAATAATCATTGATCAAACAATACTGATACTGACTTTTCAGTCCAGATCTGAGAGCAATAATCAGGAGGGATCTAACTACCATTTTTGAGGTAGATATTAATGTTCAATGGTAACTGAGCAGATATTACTGTTAGTTTAACAATGATTATAAATTATACAAGACTACAGAAAAAAGTAACCCAAATCCAAATGTAATAATCATAATAATGATAGAATTTTCTCATGACTTGCTCATTGCTCAGTATTTCAGATGAATCCTACAGCAAGCCTATTCATGATCACCAAACTCAAGAATGAGATTAAAACATACTTTGTTAATTTGAACATTCTCACTTCATTTTATACGATGAAAATTAGGTCAAACTTTTATGAGAAAAAATGCTTTTTAGACTTTTCATCAATTCTCTTTGATCTGTACGAACATAATGAAATATATATATATATATATATATATATATATATATATATATATATATATATATATATATATATATATATATATATATATATATATACTTCATCATTTAATTCATTTCATTGTATTGCTCTTCGCTTATTCGCTTGATAAACAGGAAACGGAAAATAAAGTAACAGAAGGAAAACGAGTGACTTCGAGAGGCGTACATCAAGAAAAGAAGCAAATTAAGTCTCACGTTAAAGCTTATAGCATAGAGGAAGAAGCTCGCTTCGCATTATGATGTTTTGATTGCATCTGCTGCTGCTATTGGCAATGAATTTCTGTAGTTTTTGTAGGGTAATTCTGTAGACTTCGTTGCCCTTTCTCAGCTGCCTCTAGGCAGGCCAAATTTTTGGTCTGGTTTTCTTCCTGTCTCAGATTCCAGGATCTGCCCTCTGTCTCTATTATCTCAGAAGGCACATTCTCTCTCTCTCTCTCTCTCTCTTATTAAAAATTCGCGCCAATTCCGTATCTATATACCACTGTTATGTATTCGTATTGCACACTTCTCTCAGACTTCGTTTTCTCTGATGGCAGTCTCTCTCTCTCTCTCTCTCTCTCTCTCTCTCTCTCTCTCTCTCTCTCTCTCTCTCTCTCTCTCTTTCTTTTAAGGTTCACAGGACATTTATTTCTTATTCTCGAAATGTCCTCTTATACAAGACTCTCAGCTCACGTACAATGAAATCCATTAAATATAGAAGTTGCCTTTTGCTTTCAGCCTCCCATTATCCTCCCATGTTTGAAGAAAAAGAGAGAGAGAGAGAGAGAGAGAGAGAGAGAGAGAGAGAGAGAGAGAGAGAGAGAGAGAGAGAGAGAGAGAGTCCTATTTTGCTTTGTTTCTACACATAAAGTTATGAAAATGTTTATAGAATTTACAATAAACACGATAAAAAATGAATGAAATTCGACTAAAAATGACCATACAGATACATGTGCACACAAACACAAGCACAGACAACAAACAATATATATATATATATATATATATATATATATATATATATATATATATATATATATATATATATATATATATATATATATATGTATATATATCATTAAGTGGGAAACCATTAAGTGGGAAACCACTTCCTAAGCAAACCCAAACCTCCAAACTGCTGTGCAGTCCAAATGGCGTAATTTTCATACTGATACCTAACTGAGGAAAGGCATGAGAAACTCAGCCCCTAAATAAATTCTCTCCATGCTCCCCTTTTTGTTGTATCTGTTCATCTTTCCTAAAGACCTGGTGACTGCTTGAATTACCTCTTTTCAGATAAAAGGCAAATGGAGACGAAGCCTGCCGAAAATCTGCCAGGAAGGTTGAGTCCCACATAAAAACTGGCGAACATGGGTTGTCAGAAGTCACCAGGATTTGGAAGATTCCAAACATAGAAAATGAGGTGACTGAACCGACATCTTTCAATCCCAGTGAACTCTGGAAGGACAAGATAATAAGCCCCTGAGGTCATATAAGGCAAGAAACAGCGGTCGTCGGCCTCAGAAACACCTCGGTAGCAGACCGACACACGTCCCCTTGCATGCTCCTTATTGAGCTGACCCCTCCATTTTTAAGTTCTGGGAACCCCTTCAATTCGTTCAATTAAGAACCTTACGCTCAAGAACCCATTACGCTTTTCAAGCTAATAGTTAACTTCATTTAAGGGCACATTCTTCAAACCATTTATTCATTATGTTCATTTAAGAACTCATTAAGATCTTCAGGCTATTAGTTACTTCATTTGAGAGCACGTTCTTCAAACAAGATATTAATTATGTTCATCTAAGAACTCATTAAACTCTTCAAGCTATTAGTACTTTATTTAAGAGCACGTTCTTCGAATTACGTTCAACTAAGAACCTGTTATGCTCTTCAAGCTACTAGTACTTCATTTACGAGCACGTTCTTTGAACTGCTTATTAATTACGTTCACCTAAGAACCCATTATGCTCTTCAAGCTACTAGTTACTTTCATTTAAGAGCCCGTCCTTCGAACAAGTTATTAATTACGTTCACCTAAGAACCCATTATGCTCTTCAAGCTACTAGTTACTTTCATTTAAGAGCCCTTGCTTCGAACAAGTCATTAATTACGTTCATCTAATGACCCCTTATGCTCCTCAAACTACTAGATAGTTCATCCAAGAGCTCGTTCTCCGAACAACTCAGATAAAGACCGTCCTTTGAATCTGCGAATTACGCTCAGTTGGAATAATATAGCCAGCTCCCTGTAATAGGAAAACTTCCCTCGACGCCTCGGCAATATGGCTTCTTACTCCGATGACATCACAGCCCTTGTCACTGCCGGTGAAACCATGGGGCTGAAGGGCCAAAAGTTGCTAAATTGGGTTGATAAAAAGGAGACAGAAAGAGAAGCCAAGGAAGAAAGGGATAGGCAAGAAAGAGAGCAAGCCAGGCTAGACAGGTTAGAGCAGGAAGAATGAGAGAGGTAAGAAAGAGAAGCCAAGGAAGAAAGGGAGAGGCAAGAAAGAGAGCAAGCCAGGCTAGACAGGTTAGAGCAGGAAGAACGAGAGAGGTAAGAAAGAGAAGCCAAGGAAGAAAGGGAGAGGCAAGAAAGAGAGCAAGCCAGGCTAGACAGGTTAGCTAAGGAAGACCAGGATCGAGCCCATGAGCTTGCCATGGGCGCCCCTCCATCACTGCTGCCAGCTCCATGATGCTGAAGTGGAATGACCCAGAGCCCGAGGCCTGGCTCGACCAAGTGGAAGAGGTCCTCAGGAATTTTAAACCCCAGCCTGCCGAAATCTCTATGCTGCTGTAAAAACATCTGGAGGGTAAGGGCCAAACCGCATTCCACTCCGTCCCATTAGCAGACTGTGGAAGTCTTGCGGAGATCCGGAAGGCCAAAGTTAAGGCCTATGAGCTAGCTCACCCCTGAAAGATGGAGACAATGTTGGAGAGGACACCCAAAGGAGGCAGGTCAAACATGGGCCTACTGGGCATGCCACAAGTCCCGAGTTCCCAAACGGTGGCTAGAATTTCATAATGCTACCTCTGCAGAGGAAATAATAGAAACTTTCCAGCTCAAGGACTTCCTACACTATGCCCCTCCGGCCCTCGCTACCTACCTCTGCGATAAGAACCCTCTGACACTAGATGAGTGTTGCTGTTTGGCAGACCACTGGGACACTCACCATCCTACAGCCAGTTCCTGGATTTGTAAGATTTGGCCCTCTTCCCCTACCTCCAGTCAGCCTCTGCCCAAGAATGGGCACCCTCATAAGACGCCCACTTGCGGTTATTGTAAAAAATCCAGGCACTCCATGGAACAGTGCTGCTCGAAGGCTAAGAATCAGCCAGAAACTCCCGCCAAGTCCCCCAATGACATCATGCCAAACCAAGCCACGTCTGGCTCTGGAATGAACAACAAAGGGCCTGCCCCCTCCAATGGGACAGTGCCATGCTGAGATTGCAGCAAAAATTATTGCACCACTTGTCAGGTTCAAGGACACTCTGCTCTATGGGCAAAGTGCTTTAGTAAAACAAAACCAACCGTCATTGCTTTGGCAGTGACAAATCCAAAAAATCTTAGGCCCTCCAGCCAAAGGCCCTATATCTGTGGCACCTTCCAGAGGTAGCTATCCTGCCCGCCAGGTCACAGCATTTGATGACACTGGCTGGCAAATCTCCCTCATAAGAGAAGATAAGGTCCCCTATGGGGCCACCATTGACAGACGCAAACTTATTACAATGGAGGGTGTCAATCGGATGAAGATGATTCTCCCCACCATCAAGCTACGGGTCACAAGACCTCAAAGATAAGAAATCTGTACTCTTGCAGTAGCTACTTACCTTCCTGGAGTCTATGACTTCCTTCTGGGACAGGACTTCCGGTCCCCTTCTAAGTTACAAAAAACCAGGGGTCCTAACCCCTCCACAACTAAATAAAAAACCAAGAGTCCTCAAGGACCTGCCTTAAACCTGCTGCCAGCGCCACTTGAGTGCCCTTAGCAGTGCCAGGCTCCAACTGTCGAGCCCCTGATAAATCACATTCCAAGGCGCACCCTGAATCTTCCTCCAAGGGAACCCAGCCTGGGTCGCCTCTCCCCCTCTGTCTTGGCACCGCTAACAGCACCAGTGCAAGAGCCAATCCACAATACACTCGGGACCCCTCCGGATTCGTCTGACCGCAGCGGAAGCTTACCCAAAGGCGCGGCCTTGCAACCTGTGCCTGGGCTGGTCATGGCAACCTGCAAGCCTCTCATGACCACCACGACCTCTTCTCCTCCTTCCCAGTCCTCCACAGACAAAACCATGAATAAGGATTCTGCCATATCACAACTGGCCGATGAATTCCAGGAACTGTGATGACTAGTTGTTGAGCTTGTAACGAATGCCCCTACTTCGGCTGTCAAAGAAACTGGAACAAGTGGCACGTCTATGTCTTCCTCGGACTCGGTTCCACTGATTCCCCTCCCAAGGAGGTCCACTGAAGAAAGGTCATGGGACCAGATAAATCCAGGTAGCCCAATAAGAGCTGGTGAGCTCTCCTTGCACTAGTGCCCTCTGGCACAGTGCCTCACCTTTATCTCACGAAAAATCATGGCACCTCTGTCCAGAGGAAGATGCTGGGTTCTTCCCCTGTTTACTCTTCTCATAACTGTGTGACTTAACTTCTTGTAATGTTTCCTTCTACCACTCTGATCATTTCTCTCTCTCTTCCCAGTCTTCTAATTAAATATTTTCCTGACAATCTTGCCCTTTCATGAACCCTTTGTATAAGTCTATAAATGTCTCCTCATCTTAACTTGCTTCCCACTCTGCCAATGCAAAGTGCAATCGCCAGATTTTTTTTATATCGTAAGTCCTTTGACTTCCTATTTAATGCCTACAATGGCATGGTAACTTTTAAATTGAATATAACAGAGCCATTCGGCCTAACCACATGAGTGCCACTCCTGGCATAGTGCCATTACAATTGCCATTGGCAGATGCTCCTGCCAGAGGGGTCACGCCCTCTGGCTATCATTTTGTTGCCCTATGGGGCTAAAGAATGAAACTAGCCAGCTTTCATTGGCCAAGGAATGTAATTCTGGTATATTAATCATAACTTTTACTTACTCTTGCATCTGTCATTTATTTTAATCATGACTCGCAAACCCCAAGTGCTTTACAAACTTGATTGTCCTTCATTGTACTTAGCTTCGTGCCGCAAGGCCGACTCATACAAGTATTGTGGCATCACCTAACCTAAGCCCAAGAATACTTTGTTGTAATGCCTCCTTAAAGCACCCAAACAGCATGACTTTAGACTGTCAAAGAAACCTTCTTAATTAAGTGCATGTCTAACCTGAAGTTTAATGCTGTATTAATCCTATTACTGTTGCCCGTGTTGTTACCTAGATTCTTGAAATGTTAATTCACAGACCTTTTTAATTTTGAATTTGCTACAATGCTGCTTTAATGTAATAACATGAGAGTTATATGAATTTAACTTGCAGTATAACATAAACTACATAACATCCAGTTTAAAAATCAGTGAGATGTACTTTGCTTTGACTTACTTGCAGACTTAATTATTTTTCCGAAATGTAATGTTACCACAAAAGGGAAGTAGAGAGTTACCAGTTTGTTCAGTTGAGTTCACTTAGTTGTTGACATTTACATGCAATTCAAGGTGCAACTGTCAACTTTGTGGGGGAGCTGTTAAGTGGGAAACCACTTCCTAAGCAAACCCAAACCTCCAAACTGCTGTGCAGTCCAAATAACGTAATTTTCATACTGATACCTAACTGAGGAAAGGCATGAGAAACTCAGCCCCTAAGTAAATTTCTCTCCATGCTCCTCTTTTTGGTGCATCTGTTCATCTTTCCTAAAGACCTGGTGACTGCTTGAATTACCTCTTTTCAGATAAAAGGTGAATGGAGATGAAGCTTGCCAAAAATCCTCCAGAAAGGTTGAGTCCCCCATAAAAACTGGCGAACATGGTTGCAAGAAGTCACCAGGATTTGGAAGATTCCAAACATAGAAAACAAGGTGACTGAACTGCCATCTTGCGATCCCAGTGACATCTGGAAAGAGCAAGAAAATAAGCCCCTGAGGTCATATAAGGCGATAAACAGTGGTCGTCAGCCTCAGTAACACCCCGGTAGCAGACCGACACACATCTTGCATGCTCCTTATTGAGCTGACCAATCCACGTGGTCACCTTTCGACCACCCAGTCACAGTACCTATGCATTTCCCATTAAACTCAGCCCTCCAGAACTGGTGAAATTCGACGAGGCCCCTCCATCGCTCCGTTATAAGGTAACGTCCTGATTCAAGATTTTTTCAACAGTCACCTATCTTTAATCTTCCACTGCACTCTCATTTTCTTTACTGAAGTGACAGTTATCACAAAGACCTGACTCACTTATCTCAGTGTGAATCTTAATTCAAGTATATTGCACCAGAAACGAGTTATCTTGGCACCCTCGGTGCAACCCTTGATTCGCCCGAGATCGTTATAATTATCCTCGTGTAACCACTGGCATTATCAAATTGCCGACGGTACATCGGCTGTGGAAACATCGACTTGTCTTGTGCTTCTTTCAGTGAAAAGCCTACTGCAATCAATTCTTCAGTATCCCTTTCAAGAGGATTAATCACAGACTATTCAATTTTTGAACAGTGATAGCATAACTAACCACGTGGCAGCCCCTATTGTATCTGGCTGTCATTCCCCAGTCTTCTGATTGACGTGTTTAATTGTAAATATATTCCATTTAAAGTAAACTTAAGTGTTTATGTGCAACAGTCCCTTGTTGAAGTACGGCCTTCAGCCCAACTGTTTTTTCTATTTAAGTTTCCTGCCTGACCTAGCAATTGCAGTCAGAATCTCAAGGTGTATTAGTAAGCACCCTGTTCACGAGCTAGACCCTGGATTGGATCCCTGAACAAGGAATACAGTAAGTAGGCCAGGTAAGACTAAAAAAAAAAAAAAAAAAATATATATATATATATATATATATATATATATATATATATATATATATATATATATATATATATATATGTGTGTGTGTGTGTGTGTGTAATGTGTGTGTGTACACACACACACATATACATACAGCTATCCTCTAAGTGAACGACATGATTGCATAGGATTTCATTCAAAATTCACGAACTGGTAACTAACATGCTTCATATTTATCTATTGTTTCAATGCGAAAATACCATTATTTCATACAATAAGGCCATAATATGTTTCATAAGAGTGAAATCTGACATATATTTCAAAACTGTAAGAAAATATTACGTATAGCCAAATTTCGGAAAAACAGTTAGGAAACATTTCCAAAACTTTCGTTCACTCATCGCCTCATCGCCGATGCATTTGACAAAAAGTCATCATCAAACCTCAGTTCAAATGTTAGAATAATAAAAAAAAAAAAATTGCCACAACATTAATATTGCTTCCAATGCAACCATAAAATGTGAAATAGTCTTCTTTGATTGTTTTAATGCCTCAACGCTGAAAAAATGTAAATAAGTATTACTGTAACCGCATCCACCAACATCAACGGGTGAGCGGAGCGTGTGTGACGCAACCAATGGAGTGGCTGAGCAACACAAACCAGCCTAGACCGTAAGTCTACAATGAGTAGCGACAATGAAATTTGTCTTGGAAACATTTATTTTATATTTGTTAGAGGAATGTTTGGGTTTTCATAAAAATAAAATGATTCAAGTTATATTTCTTAACCACTTAAAAAATGATGTTTTACTAGCAAATATTCGCCTATGCAGTTATTCTTTTGTTAACGCCCAGATTTTATTCCTAGGCCTAGGTGTGTTAGATTTCTTTACTTACTATAAATACATTGCACTTAGCGTTCGCTTCCCTATATTAACAATTTCTGGCCAGAAAGCATATGAAGTTATCTACACATTCTTGCATTTCAAGTTACCTTAAGAATGAATAAATTATAAACCAAAAGCGAGCAAAAGACTTTTAGGAAAATAATATTTTAAGCCAGTTAAAAAACAGGTGTTCCATAGGCCTTGATATTAATACTAATAGATATTTCGATTAATAGCCATCTTCTCCATATAATTAAAATCATCATCTTTTATTCTTCAAAGAACAGGTAATCTCTACAAATAAATTCTCTAGTAACAGAGATTATATCTCAGAAGGCTTAGATTATTTTTTTAGCCCTATAAATCATTCTGCAACATGCAGGCAGCTTGGCTACAGCCTAAAACTTCAGCATTCAAGGAAAACTTGTAATTCATATTCCTATTTTGAATTTTGTTATGACAGTTGAGCTTAGGGCACTGGTATTGTAAAAAGTAATCGCGAGTAGTTATACGCATATACAGACACACTCGTACTAAATAATTATGTTGAATAACATACCCTTTTATATGAATGAATATTTATGTTAATGAGATTCAAATAAAAAGCATGATCACAAAAAAACATATGTTGAATATTCACCTATATTCTTTACTTGTGTGTGCGTATTTATGTATCTCCTTCATCTAATGAGGAATAAAATGGGAAATGGCTCTTGAAGAAAAGCCGTGAAACTCATCATGAACCACAGCTCAGGGAGCTTTTTCTACGCCTGTTAATCTTCCACCTTCTCAGCACTGAGTCACAGAATGATCGAAAACTTCAGACACAACGGATCAACACAGGTTACGTAGTTTATACATGTAATATTGAAAATAGACAATAAAAGAGGTGAGAGTAAACTTTAGAATAAGAAATGGAAGAGGAATATGAGATAGGAGAAAGAGAAAATGAAGACACGTCGATATACAATGTTCTGAACTCTCTCTCTCTCTCTCACTCACTTTTCACGCGTCAAGGGATGATATTGAAGGCAAGTTTTATCATTCAACTTTTCGTCTTTTGACCCGACGGAAGTCTTGCCCCGATGCACCTCAGCAGCCATCAAATCCTGATTCCTTATACAAGCACACAACCACAAATATCATGTACGCACCCATGCATATGCACACACATGCTCACACACAAATATATATATATGTATAAACATACAGATATGTATATATACATATTTATATTTATACATAATATATAAGACACCGCTTCCCCTTAGATGGGTGACTCCAGATGGACTTGCCCTTGAGGTTCTCAGCGAGTCTTCTAAGATGAGATTGGTCACTCCATGCACTTCTAATTGGAAGCGACCTTCCGTAGCTAACTACCTACCATGTACATCTTTCACTGTACTGGTTAACTCACGCTCAATGAGATCGTCCCTAATACGTTCCAACGAAGTCAGGATTGGAACCCGGGTCCTCCCGCTGGTTGGAACTAAGGTTACGTAAGAAACATGCATTCATATATATATACTCGTATATATACATAAGTACGAGGTGCATACACAGAAAATGCTGAACAATAAAAGCAATAGGAAAATCTGCCTCGACCTCACTAAAGAGGAAGAAGACCTTCGGTGGTCTCATTTCCTCTTCTGATGTCCGACTTTCCTCTCAGTCCGAGGAATCGGTAAGAGTCGGGAGGCATCGAAGGATGTCGAGGATTCACCAGGATTAAAGAACCCAAGAATGAAAATCCCCACAGGACAACATTTCCGAATTCTCGATTCCCATGCTATAGGTAAGAGATGTAAAGGAAGTGAAAAGGAGACGCGTCTTTATTTGACCGAAGATGTCTTAGGGATAATGAAGAGGACAGAAAGGTAGGTTACGCGCCAATGACTTGGATTGCCGACTGAATAATTCAATTGGTGAGTCACCTGTGCAGTAGGGTTAAAGTCACACTTTTTATCGTTGTCTTTTTACCTTTCAGCTTTCTTTAGATAAAAATAAAATTAATGATCAAACTCATATAGCAATCCATTAATATGCTCTAATCTAGAGACTCTTCCTGTTTGGAATATCACTGGAAATAACGGAAGGCGATAATGAGATTAAATGAAAAGATAAGGGTATGGAAGGAAATCAAATGATGGATGATCAAGATAAACGATAATACAATATAAGCATCAAAGGAATCCTACTTGTACATCTACTTTCATTACTGACAAATGGCAAGAGTATTCTATGCTGGCACAAATACCATACATAAATTCGCCATGTAATCATTTGGAAAATCTCCAGCGCTTTACATCAAAACACAGAACCATTAGATTAATCCAATTTTAGTTATAAGGGAAAGGATTAAGAGGATTTAGATAACTTAGGAGGAAATCCCAGATTTCAGAAAATGATCAGATTCTTTTGTAATATTATATCACCGTAAAAACAATATTAAAACTATGTTACTTCTATTATTAAAGAATAAATCTTCATTGCATATCTCATTACATTCCGTGAAAATTTCAGGAATATTCAGTAAGGATGATAAGATTCTAATGTGAAGCAGTGTTCACTAACCGGCATTTAAACATAATACAGAATGTATTTATATGTAAGAATAGAAAATCTGAATAACCGTATTATTCGTAAGGGAAGCAAGACTCCCCTTTGCAAATATGTATTTAACATATCACTGAGCTCTCCCAGATATTAGCAGGATTTTTCCCCCCTTCTCTCTCCAATATTCTCTCATATTTTGTTTCATTTGAAGCTAATTTTCAATAACTGATGTTTTCCTCATGAAAAGCATCCAGTGTCAGTAAGTTACTACACTTTAAGGATGCGTCCCTATGATCATTTAGTCAAACTTGGATGACAAATAATTCATATTATGCCTTTTAAAAAATTTCAATCAAAAAGAAGTTATTTGTTTTAATGCTTAAGAGCAGGCGAACACTTCTAAACGAACCCAGATGAGATCAAAATATCTTGAAGGGCAATCAACATCTTCCACGATGTCTGAAAGCAGCGAATGCTGCTTAAATAAAACTGGGTGGTTCGAAGCAAGTTTTTATTTCTCATCTTCATTACTTAATAAGGCAACGCAAATATTCGAAGTTTAACGTTACTCCTCCAGCAGTTAATAAAGTTGAAGCAATTACTTGAAGGACCATCGAGCCAAACTTTGCTTTACACAGTATCAGAAGAAAGATGAATGAGTATTATGGATAAACAGACGTGTTGTTCAGAAACTTGGGACCGGAAGCCCATGTGAAATTCAGTTATAATTAAATTGTATGCGTTGACGAATTCAGATATGTTGGTCTGTCTGTCTGTCTGTCTTTAGATCTGAACATGCAATTTATAATAATAAGAAGACATCATATTTTACCATCGATTAGATAAAGGTAATGTAATCCAGTGTATCATGTGTCTTTCTTTAAAGAGGTCAAATTAAGTTATCGAGTGATTGTATTACGTTATGATGGTCTGCATTCTCATGGAAGACGGATCACTCACGTCAGGTATATTTAACTCTCTCTCTCTCTCTCTCTCTACTCCAACTGTGACTCTCGATAGTCGATTAATTACATACAAGAGAGAGGCATACTTGTCCGCTTTGGAGATGAACCTGGATATACTCACTTGTGACAAGAGCTTGGTATCACTCACGTTACTGAGCCAGAGAGAGAGAGAGAGAGAGAGAGAGAGAGAGAGAGAGAGAGAGAGAGAGAGAGTTGAATTTCAGATAAACGTGTCTTATTCAGCAGTGCCTCGGTGACATTCTCTACCTGTCACTCAAGAGGAAGGTTGAGCAACTTGTCAGACACAAGACTGATATACCATAGACAGACGCCCGACAGAGCGACAGACAAAAACAGACAGGCGGGGTAGAAAGGCATTTTCACAAACTCATTTTCTATTCTTAGACCTCCTTTTATCTATTTACTCACTTCTAAAGACGATCCTGTTTTCTGAAATATGTATTTATGCGATAAAAGAAAAAAGAAATAAGGTAAAAACGAAAAGAGAAAATGGAGACATGAGAAAAGAAATGAATGATAAGCCTCTCGTGTTAAGGAGTCATTAACATGAAGCCCCTGGGAAATTTCTTCACGCTAAGTGTCGCCTCATGAATGTCCATAATTATTGCACTCGGCTTTCTGGCCTCTCTCTCTCTCTCTCTCTCTCTCTCTCTCTCTCTCTCTCTCACTCGCAATGTCTTCCTCTCCCATTCGCTCTTTATAACAAAAGTCCCTTATTCTTTTTTCCCTTTTTTCCCAGAGATTGCCCCTTCCCACCTCTCCCATCAAGAAATGAGGGCTATAAGGTGGATGAGGGGAGGGGGAAGGAGGAGGGGGAGGGCGGCTGGAGAGCTGGTTCCATCCTCCCAAAATGCACAGAGCAAAGTCCATCTATTTCCAGTTAGAGGAAGACCTTAACTGATGTTCAGTGTTTCGTCTGAAAAAGTTTTTTATTCAACGTTTATTTGGGTCCTGTCACCTCGCCCTTCTCGGTAAGAACTGACATGGGATTATTATTTGTATAAGTATTTATGTGCACAATAATAAGACGTTTATGGTAAACTGTGGACATACGTAAACAAGAAAAAGAATAGATGTCCTACAGAACTACTGTATAAGATTTGACAAAATGTACTTGACGTGGGATTTCTCGTGGCCTCGGAAGGAATTCAGTGGAGCACCAAACACAATTTACTCTTGAGAAGGCCAATGTTTTTTCATGTGCACCCTCTTTTTCGCTTTCCTTTTGTGACATAATATAAAATCATCCTTTGCCAAGCTTCTGTTGCTTTTCGAAATTCAATTGTTCAGCTTGACTTCCTCTGACGCCTTCTGTATTTTATGGAAAAACATAGTAATTCATAACAGCCTCACGAAGAGAGGACGTGGCATGATTTGATTTTAGCGACACTTGATCCAAAGCCCTTGTGTTTTATGGCCGTTTCATTTATTCTGTTGCTGTCCCGACAACTGCTTGCTTGTACTCGTATATCCCACTTCCTACCCCAGGTCTTTGCAGACCTCCTCCATGCACTGGATTTCCACGCACTCACTACAGTCTTAGGTTCTCTTCAAAAGACTTCAACAAAAAGGAAATTGAAGAAAATACTTTAATTTCATTTAAAAATGATTAGAAATAACATTCTGGACTATCACTGTCGTGAATTAATTGGTGTAATTTGTAAAGTTGTTAACAACTTCATTTCGGATAACTGCTCTTCCTAAGTTGCTCTTCTGGTAACGCCTTGAAAACACTCATATTACTCTCAAATCCGCTGTTTTCGTGTGTGTGTGTTCTGTTGGTTCTACGAATGATCAATCCTCTGGATTTCTTCATGAGATTAACAGTTACGGACCGCATGTTCTTTCCCTTGATTCTTCATGAGGTAAGTATTGATTTTGTTTTTGATTTTCATGGGATCTTTATTTCTTGTGTTTTATTACCCTGAGGGCTTATTGTTTCTTTTTTTTTTTTTAGCTTGTCAGGAGACCATTGCTTATTATATCTCGTTTCTCTCGCACAGCAACTGCCTTTTCTTTGGTTATGTCAGCCAAAGAAAAGGCAGTTGTTATGCAAGAGAAACGAAATAAGAGTATATAAGCAACTTGGGCATTTGGATACTTTGTCTTCGGTTGCCGGGGGATCATCACTTCTTGTTTCTCGCTTCCATCGGATAATTATCACTCATGTCCTTGATTTTCTTTGAAACGTTACTTCTTGTATCTCATTTCACTTGGGGTAATGATTGAGTTTGTCTAGGAATTTAATGGAGCTATTACCATTTTTAATTTTGATAACAAGGGCAGATCCATTCGTTCTGAATGGTCTCACCATCCTCCAAGTAAATGTTTAAAAGTTATGTTTTCTTATACGTGGGAAGAACGGATTACCAAGTTTTTATCTTCCTTAGATAACTTTTCTTGTCCGTGCATCGCAGAGCAAAGCATCTCAAATTATCATCGCCACATCTGTTTTCAGCAAACGTCCTTTATTTTAATCAGTCCTGACCATTCGAAAGCTCAGTTCATTCCCAAAATGAAACGGTGCTTAATTGAATTATATTTCAGTTCATTCCGACGATCATTACCCAAGGGGAAGTCAGCGCGTTTAATTGGAATCTCGGAGGGGAATGAATGTGGCTGCGTTTGTTTGGGATATTGTAGCCGGGGGACATGGGGGTAATGTTGTATATATGGACCATGGACCAGGGTTTTTGGATGGTGATTGTTTATTTCCCTTTTCATACCCATTGAATTGACCTCGATAGGGGTAAATTTTTTATTTTTTCAGTCCGCCTGAGATGCTCAACAAAAGCCGCGGAAATTATCAAGGATTCTCGATTGAACCTTTGGCGATCTTGTTCTAATCAACAGATGTGGCAGTAATACAGAATGTATCCCTGTTGTTTTTCGTTTCTGGTTGTGGTGTTTGTGGACGTCATGCTATTGGGACAGTATTAGACAACTGGTGTTGTATTAGTGTGTTCATAAAGCCTCGATGGCTCAGTCGGTAGAGCAGCAGCCTAGGACTTCGTAGAGGTCCGTGGCGCGGGTTCAAATCCGCAGCCGACTGGTCAGAGAAGGCAGACACTTTGCTGCCCGTGTACGAATACTAAAATGCCGTTCTGGTTCAAGAAGAAAGTCTTTGAAGCAGCAGCGACTTCATCCTTGTTTTATGGGTCAGAAACATGGCTAACAAATGCATTACAAAAACCAATAAGTAATTACAATCATTTAGTAAAGAGTCTTCTGGATGTAAGGGTAAATACCTGTACACATTTGTGTTTGGCTGAGTCTGGGATACCCCCAGCACAATTCATCGTGGCATCAAAACGGAAACGTTTTCTGGTGTCAAAGTTGTCTAATCCTGATATGGATGAGCCTTTTCATATTGTATATGCGATGTGCAGGGGTGCAGACTCCCCTGGATATAGATTTATTCAAGATTCTCTGGCCTTTAATGATCAAATTGATCCACTAATTGATATCACATCATCTATTAGAAACCGCCCAGCTTCAGCAACAAAGTATGTGACTTACAGAAACAAATTGAATCCCAACTTAGGAATACATAAATTATATACGGATAAATTATATATCTCTGATTATATTCGCGCAGCTTTCAGTCGTTTACGACTCATGTCCCATAACCTCCGTATAGAAACAGGTAGGTGGAGCCGAACTCCCCAGAATTAAGGGTGTGTACATGTGATAATAGCACTATTCAGGACGAATCACACGTTCTGATCAATTGTCCTCTTTCAATGCCATGTAACATTAAAAATATCCAAACTTGAGTTATGAATCTCTGAGTACTTTATTCAATGAAAATGATAATATTGTTGATTTGTGTAAATATGTTTATGAAGTGCTTCATATTTATAAGTAATGTGCGGCTTTACCTTCTGTTTTATGTTTTTTTCTTCAAGTAAATTTTTTGTTTATCAAATATTATTTGTTTTAGGACTTGATTTTGAATAGTTATGTAACCACTTTTTTCCTTATAGTAAGTTCCTTTTATTTTTATAATCTTATGGGATTATGTTATTTGTACTTGATATTTTAGTTTTCTTGTTAATAATTTTTTCTGTATAGGCCATGTACTTGCAGGAACAGAGATTACTGTTTACTTTGTATATTTTGTATTATGTCACGTTGTGGACAAATTTGTACTAATTATTGTATACTTTTGTCAATAAAATAACTAACTAACTAGACACCCCGGGATTACGTATGTAATCAACGGATAGGTTTGCTGAAAGCAAATGGGTGTTACAGACTAATACACACATAAACAAAGCCACTCCAACATCTTCTAAAAAACATAACAGACACCTCACACGTCTCGAACTGTCGACCTAACCTCCCAGTTCTCCTCGCTGCTGAGAGAAATGACTGGTACGATACACGTACACATCGTTACCGGGGTCTAAGCGATGTCAGGCAGGGCAGCCGATCGAGGCTACCTGGCCTACCCCAACGCCAAATCAAAGTCCTTCGAAAGAAGGCATCGTGCTTACCCCATATAAAAATGGGAAAAAGCACGTATATATGTAAACTTTGCTAAAACACAGATATTTTTATATATATATATGTATATATATATATAAATATCATATATATATATATATATATATACAATATAATATATATATATATATATATATATATATATATATATATATATATATATATATATATATATATATATATATAATGATCTACAAGATAAATCACTTAACTTGAAATTCATCCTTAGTTTAGTAATTAGGTGATAAAAAATATCACTGTGGCTCCAAGCAACATTGTTCTCCACTTCGTGACTGGTTTAGACTAAGCTGGCCTTATGCAATGCATTTGGTTGCACAATGGTGTCCTGGTGAGGTACTGAAGTGAATAAAAGGTTTGTGTGTAGTTTCGGACCTACCAGCCAAGGAAATATTGTTTTTACCGTGAACTCGTCTTTAAAAAAAAACCTTTAATGCAGAAGTAATTCCGTGCTTATGAAGAAATTAAATAGTGAGCATATAATAAAGAGAGAGAAAGAGAGACCAGAGAGAGAGAGAGAAGAGAGAGAGAGAGAGAGAGAGAAGGGAAGCGTTACAAGCATCCAACATACAAAGAGGGTCAGGTGATTCCTCTGTCACTGAAAAGACCTGCCAGGATCAATTATGCCACTTTGTGCTTGTAACCTCTCCTCCAGGCCAGTATGATGTTATTCAGATCTCTCTTTATCTCTGCTCAATTCTGGGATTTCTGCAGGATGTCCCAGATGATGTGGCGTCATTTCCTTTGGAAGAGTGTGAGGTTTGCATTTGATGTGCCAAAGGTTTCGTGTATTTGTTCGAGGAAATGTGAGAGCGGATATGCCTTTTATTTGTTTCCTTTTCATTTGGCTTTTAACACTTTTTCATCAGATGGAAAAGTAAAAAGTGTTCTTTTTTAGTATTAATTTTTCCGCATTGCAATATTTCTGCCTGTGTGTCATCTGATGCGGTATATTAGGGTAATGTTTTATCAAATGGGTCATGGAATGGAACCATTGATTCATGTTATTTTACTGATGTTGTTGATGGTATTACTCTTCTTTTATTGATTTTGTTCTTTACTTTGTTGTCTCAACAATTCTGTAAAACACATTACCTTTCTCTGTTTTACTTTCATTCCCTGTGGTGAAAACTGCTTTTATTTCATGATCTGCGTCACCCTGTATGAAGCAAATGACAGTTGTAAGAATCGATATTATGACAATAAACTTTCCAAACCATCAAATCTATTGTTCGATCCTAGCCTTTGTCTGTGCACGTATATACAAGTAAGCGTGACTGACACTTATTTCCTCTCTATGTTCAAAGAAGTTGCATTTCTCTAGGTCCCTCTCACAACACAATTGTTCTTTGTGCATTACAGGCCAGAATACCACAAAATATCATTGCAACCTCTAATTTCCCCAAACATTTTAACTTGTGCTGACAAGTCGGAAGCTCAATTAATTCCGAAAATGAACCAATGCTTAAATTAAATTATATTTCACTTCGCCTGCTCGACCATTAGCCGAGTGGAAGCTAGTGCGTTTAATTGGTGTCTAGGAGGGGAATTAATGTGGTTGCGTTCGTTTGGGATATTGGGGCCTGAGGCAGCCGGCATGACAGACTGCATTTACCTTATATGGTCAGGGATGTTTACTTCTTCAGTCGCTAGCTTTTGGTTGTTCTAGAAATTCATATTAAATTACTATAACTGGTTTTTCTCACTACTGATTTTTGCTTTCTTCAGGATATGTCAACGGCTCTTTATTTCGTCTTCTTTGTTTCCTTTCTGATTGGAAGTGTCATTGTGAAGTGTTTTATTACTAAATTTTATTAATATGTATTTTTGTTTATTTCAGTGAATAGAAATAAAGAATAAATAAAGAACAAATAAATAAAAGCAAAAATATATAAATATTACTAGTAAAATAAAAAAAAATATAAAAATAGAAATGAATTCGAATTTCAATAAGGAATCTTAAAAAATTTAAGTAAATAGAAAATAAAAATTAATATAAATACCAATAAAAAATGTCGGGCTGGTTTTGGTAATCAAGAAAGGGGTGTTTTTAGTAAATTTTCTCGAGGTGCAATGATAACACTAGTTAAGCAAGTGCTGATGCAAAATACCAAATAATAGACAAATATTTCTGTAAACACAATCACATCCTCACATGCAAACACACATACACACAGACCATAATTATATATATATATATATATATATATATATATATATATATATATATATATATATATATATATATATATATATATATATATATAATACTTTTCCTCCTTTGGCAGGGTGACAAATTGAGGCCATAGCCTGCCAGTTTCATATCATGTCCTTAGGGTGAGGTTACTATCCCCATAGCTTTGCTACTCCAGAACATTATGGTACGCATATCTTGCGGAGTGGTTTGATGGATGCTGAGCAGGAGTTATCCACAGACTTTAAAAACACACGAGCCGAGTGTTGCAGCTTCTACAACCCTGTTTTTCTCTAAACTCACCCCGTCTTGAAGGAAACGCCTTAATGAGGAGAAAATTTAATATCTAGAGAGGAAAAAAAAAAAAAAATTCTTTATCTCCAAAGAGAGACGAGGGAAGGACAAGGGAGGCTTCTTGAAGCGACCAATAAAGAAGGAGGAGGCGTTTCCTGCTGGCACTGAACACCCGAGGGAAAAGCCCCAAGATCCTCCCCCGGAGACAACAGCCAATCTCCGCACGATTTAAGGACCAACTTTCCTGAGTAAATTGTCTCTCTGGCTGCGAATTTGTCCGAGGAAATGTATGCATGGATGTTCCTTTCTCTCGTCTGGCTTCCAACGTTAATTTTTATTTCAGGGATAAAAATAAATTTTTATTCGGATTCTTTTTAGTCATTTACTGATGGCACTGAACCTGTAATTGCTTGTTCTGTTATGACATCTACCACGCCATTATTGTTACTACTGTAGTTTTAACAATTTTCACAGACCAAATTATTTCTGTATGGTCTTATCAACTCCCATACGAACTTACTTGATATTTTTTTTTTGGCTCCTATAAGAAAATTTCCTTCGAAAATAATCTATTTTATTCAAAGCCTGTGAACAGACCAGGAGAGTAACAAAACCAAACAAAAAAAGTGCTGCTTTAAGAAAGAAGCCTTTCGGGGGAGTTGATCACAAGCCTAATGACGATGAGACAACGCTAATCAAAGGCAGCAAAATGCAGGGAAGTTATAACTTTTATTTTGATCAAAATGAACTCATCTTACTTTCTCTCTCTTATTCTACCACAACAAACAAAATACTTAAATCATATTTGTATCTTGCTTACTGGTTTCCAGGCGCCTTAATGCGAAATTTCAGGTTTTAAAAGGAATGGGCAGAACAATCTAAGACCGTTTTTGATCTTCAGACCTCTGTGAAATTCACTATTTCATCTGAATTTCCTGTGCTTTATCTTCCACTAATCTCCACTCATCTCCTGCCTCCCCTTTCACAGTCCTCAAAAGGGTCTGTGTTGTCCAAAAAAGAACTTACAAAAAACCAGATCTAAAGTATGTATGAGTTATGTAGCATCACTAACCTCTAGATACTGGTGCAAGGAGTAGCTTTAAGGTCGACCATTCGACTTTTCTTTCTCCGCAATTTTACAGACCCAGGTCATTGATGTGGAAATACTCGAGAGATGAACTTAGAGGATGTCGACACCTGCAAGACAGTAGAAACGAAGAGCAAAAGGTTACTCAATACAACTCCGCTACCAACATTCAGAAGATATTCAGTGATTTCTTCTGGATCTCAATTATTTGCATAATGAAAGAATTTATAGATATTCCGAACAAGTTGCAATTTGGGAATATTTGTTGTAGGGTGTTGCATGATACATTAATTTATAATTTATACAAACATGTGACCAATGCTGAGAGGTTTGGTTTGGGAAATTGGCAATACATGCTAATATGAGGGCGTTTATTGCAACAATATTTACAAAATGAAATTTGCGGGCATGCTGGCATGTTATTTGAGATATAAAATCGTTCGCAAATCATCCGAATCTGTTGGCAATATAACTGTGTTTAATACTGTATAGAAGTGACATCAATCAAGATAAGCTATTGTGCAGAATTGTTAATCGTAGACAGCTGGGACATCATGGGAAACGCAAGACACAGTTGGCCAGCTATTAAGAAAGTGTTCCCCGTTTTCACACCTTCGTCTGTGAGCAAAAGTCGAATTATAATTTCTCGTGCATGCACAATTCATTTGGCTGATCTTGGGGATAACTTAATTTTAGTTTTACTGAAAATTTCAAATGTAAAGGAAAACAAAGAAAACATAAATTTCAGAAGGTGAGGGCGACATTATATTCAACCAGAAACCTTTTGCATGTTGAGGGAAAATATGAATTATTGCTTTTGGTGTGTATACGCGAACGATCATGCTTACATTTGTACATCCATTCATGCATACTAACATGAACATAAATTACCATTACATAACAATGAATAAATTTTGTTTATTATTCCCATAAGATTTCGCTAATCATTCTTCATATTCCCTTAAACTTTATTTTTCTTTAAATCCCATCAAGGAGTTTACTTGTAATGGTTCATTAACTCTACGTCTTGGAGTCATTAAAATCCCACTTTATCCAAGATCCCTGCCACTAACTCATTAGACGGGAAATGACCCCCACTATCTCGAATTTTCGCTCTTAATGTCAAGCTCATCTTAGAGACTCTCAAAAGACTCGTCATAAAACATAAATGGGACATCTCAATAAAAAGCTGTAAGAAAACTATATTTTGACATGACACGAGGCTCTGTCATATTACTGGGCATTAGCACGAAATTGCAAAGTCTCTTACGCGAGTCATAACAAGATCCTGCCTCACTGAAGGAGCTGTTCTCTGATGGAATTGCTTCTATTCCATTGCTTTTGGGTCTCGACGGAATGTTAGTTTACAGCTGGAGAACAGTTTATGATTTAACCAATTTCTGAGATGATTCGGAAATGAAAATTCGTGTTTTATTATGAGACCGATTGTGTATTGTGCTTTTGTTCTGAACCAGTCAAAATTCCTTTTATATGAATTAGAGGCTAACTAATTAATACAAGAATTTGGGATCGAAAGTTTTTGCAGTTTAACTTCCAAGAAAGAAATTGCAACGTCTATTAGTAATATCTTAAACAATGCCCATTATTCCAATTTAGTTTTCCAAATATTAGTTTTTTATTTTTTTATTTCAAAGGACGGTTTGTGAGCCTTGTGGTGGGCTGGTAGTAATTCTTGCCTGGTTTAAAAGGGAAAATTTTGCCAGGTTCTAATCCTGCACGAGGAAGGCAGGTGGACAGATGTCATCAAAAATCTATTTTTTATTTAGCTTCTAGACTCAGTTGGCCTATAAACCCAGTTAGGCACCTGTTCGTTTATTTACTATGGTGGTCACGACCAGTGTATAAAAAGGGGACATATGCTAGCAATCCTTCATCATTGGCTAAGAGAAACAGTACCATGATGGAATGGTTGTTTTGAAAAGTATCAGGGGCGGTGGGTGTTTTGGGTATATAATAATCTATCAAATCTTATATGTCCCAATCTTAAGTTATATATATAAAATATAAACTGTGTATATATATTCATAAATATATAAATGGTCTATAACCATATATATAAATATATATATAAATATAACATAATAACCTATATATATATATATATAAATATATATATATATATATATATATTTCAGAAAATATGGCTGCTACAATTTTAAAGGACACATATATGCATTTCATAGCTTCAATGCTTTAAGATGTGATGAAAGAATTTATGGAGTCAGATGGAACTAGGTCGAGAGACTCGAGGTAAAATCTTTGTGTTCAGCAAATAGTTTGATTCCTCAGCAATATTGCCAGTCAGGTGATCTTCCGAAGTGTTATGTATATTCGTGAGTACGTGCGTTAATTTGATCTAGATTACGCCAAAATCTGCCCTAAAAGTGAGTTTGATCGTTCATTAACGTGATAGAACTGCAGTTGTCTAGACGTAGCTTTGGAGAGGATCCAGGCTTTGAAATCGGCAGATAAGGTAGACTTTGAAATCTCTGTTTTTATGGGAGAAAATTGAACTTGTGATTTTTACCATGATTTTCTAATCATTATGAACTTTTGAACTGGTGTGGGAGATTTAATATGAATATTCATACCTCTTTATATTATTATTTTGTCATGTTACGTTTGCCATATCTTGGCTATGCATTTTACACTTTCCATTATTGTGTTTTGCATTTCATATATTTTTGGGAGTTTTCTATCATGTTTAATTCTTCCGACAGATGTCTGTGGACAGATGTCGGTGGACAGTGTGGACTGGTTCGAATAACATGTGGTAGACTGTTTTTTTTGACATGACTAATTATTGATTTGGGGAGTATGTGTGAGTTTGGATATTTTCAGGCTATTAGCCATAGTGAGACTTCTTTAATCAGAAGTGTTTTGCAGTTCAGAGTTTAGTTATCTAACTCGATAATTCATTTATTATGCATTTTAATCTTTGCTTTGTTTTATTCATTTCTTGTTGGGTTATTTGAATAATAAACCTATTTTTGTAGAAACTATTGCGTTTCTTTAAATGGTCCATTTAATTGATTTGGTGAGAATGAGTGAGATTCGGGTGGGTGAACTTGGAAAACGATGATGAGAGAGAGAGAGATGAGAGAGAGAGAGAGAGGTGATACACGGAGAGAGAGAGAGAGAGAGAGAGAGAGAGAGAGAGAGAGAGAGAAAGAAAGAGAGAAAATAGATGTAAGTGTTGCCGTGAGCGAACGTTCATACGCCTCCGTTCCATGAATAAAGATCGTTGGAGCACGTTACGTACACCTTCAAAAAAAGTGTTAATTCTGTCCTCGTTACAGAATTAAATGGTGGCAGCCGTGTCTGAATTTAAATGGGCAGGCTGAATGAAATAAGCGGGTGTCTTTTGATTTTAAATGGTGGCAGCATGATTTTAATGTCTTTAATGATGGCGAAAGAGGAGATTGCTAATAGACTAATTGGTAACGTTGATGCCCAAGGCATAGGCGACTTCACCTAAGAGCTAAGGCGACGGGTCAGTGTTGAATGACTGAGTAGGTCGTGATTACGTGTGAAATGCGGGGAACCTTTCCTCTTTTTTTCCGTTTCTATTCGAGTACTGGGAGTGGGGAGTTGTGAAATAGATCTGGATGATCTCTAGAGCAATTTTGGGGTTAACAAAATACCCAAATAAGTGTGAATAGTGGCGATTGTGAGTTAATTACGCAAAGTGATTATTCAACAATAATCGCGCTGGGTGTCTTTTTTGCTGAGCCGTCGAGTGGGTGACGTCACAGGTTAGCATCTGTTGAGAGATAGGTACTTCGTTTTCTGTTTCAAAATTGGTAAGTACCCCATTCTCGTAAGTTGCGCAGAACGCCGTTTTCTGTTCTTCTTTTAGAGGGGTAACTTTTGCCTTTCTCTAGTGTTCTTTTTGGTTTCTTTTTTATGTTGTTACGCTCAGGGCGTGTGATTACTCACAAAATGCCGGACGATGCAGCAAGCACATCCCAATCAATTGTGGTGCATAAAGTGACGAACATTTGTGGGGAATTACAAATTTTAAAGGGTTAGTTGATGGAAAGCCAACCCAAAATATAGAAACTTTCATTGAGTCAGTGAACAATTATCTGAATTCCAAGAAAATTACGAATGGCGCTGAAGCTTTAACAGAGGCTAAATCATTTCTGGATTTAGATAAAGGAGATATTGGGAAACGAGCACGCAGTTTCGGGTTCAGAAGGTGTAAAACTTGGAATGAACTGCAGAAATTTCTACGAGCTACTTATGGCGGAGTTCAACGTGAATGCGCAGTTCGAATTTGCGAGAGTTTCTCAAAATAAAGAAGGGCAATGATTCACTAGTCACATACAGTGCGAATTTATTTGATGCAGTAGTTGAGTTAAAGAAATCTATAACAGGTTCTCCATGGGTAACTGGAAATAATATCTCCTTAGATAATTTTGAAAGATTGTTACACTTTGCTTGCCTTTTAACGTCGGTCCCAGATGTAATTGTAGATAGTTTTGATAAGAGAATTGATCAGGATACAGACGAATCCTTTTTGTTTGCACAGATTAACAAAAATCTAGCAAAATGCCCGACACTGGACAGTAGTTTTGTACAGGGAGGTGCAAAAATGTCAGCTGCGGTTTCAAACCACAGAATAATGATAGTCGCTCGCATTCGGGAAATGATGCAACAGCGAAGACATGTGCACGAGTAGAATCGAAGAAAATTCCAGAGAGATCAGTCACAACGATACGTTGTTTTAATTGTGATAAAATAGGCCATAGTAAATCAAATTGCAGAGTGAGATATTGTTCAGTTTGCAAATCTTCAGATCATGGATGGAGATTTTGCCCAGCCACAAAGAGTAGAGATTATTCAGGAAGTCCGGGGAGGTTTTTCTAGATATGACAGGAGAATTCCACATGATGCAAGTTCTAGATACACAAAGGAACAGCAGAATTTTCACAAGATAAGTTCGAAAACGGACACAGGATAATGACTAATCAGGTCGTAGAGTCACTAGAACCTAGGCCGATTGTACGTGGATTCTCTAATGGCAATGAAATTTCATATTTTCATTGATTCTGGTAGCTCAGTTAACTTAGTAAATGCTGACCTTTTTCACTCGAGGTTTCCAGAGTGCAAATTAGTCCCTTCTAGTGAGACAGTGTGTGATGTACAAGCGAGGAAACTGAATATTTTAGGTTCGTCATTTCTTACGCTTTGTATCGGCGGAAAGACAATAGTAGAATCATTTTTGGTCATAGAAGGATTAGCCTTAGGTGAAATGGTTTTGCTAGGACACCCTTCTTGTATGCGACATAACATCAACATTCTTACGGGAGTTCAGGGGATTACAATAGGTGAGTCAGGTTGTTTTGTTCCATATATACACAGGAAAAAAACTTGTGAGAAACCTAAGACACAGTCTGAGACATGTGTAACACAGTCATTAGAGAGTGAAGATATTCCGCAAAGATCTTTCAAAGGATTTTTGTTGGAAGATATTGAATTGCAACCGCGAGTTCCTACATTAGTTAAAGTGTCGCTGAAAGAGAAAAAGTTTCCTTCTCAAGTGTGCGTTGTTGAGGGAACCGAGAAATTCAAAGACGTTGTGAGTACGGTGTCAGTGAATGAAATTTCAGTCGCAGGCGTGACTTCAGTAGAATTAGTTAGCTATCAAGACTCAGTGAAAAAATATCACAAGGGTACTTATGTAATTGATTTTGAAGAGTTTAATGAAGAGCATAAATTAGTGAGTTTTTGTGGAGACGGGAATATGTTTCCTAACGAGGAGCAACAGTTCCGAAGTCAGGTTCTACATGAACACTTGGCTAAAGTTGATTATCCTGAATATTCAGATAAAGTAGAGAAAGTGTTGAAAGAATATCTAGATATCATTGCTTTGAAGGGAGATAAATTAGGAGTTACAGATGTTTTAGAACATTCAATCCGCCTAGAAAAGGGTACAAATCCCATATATATTCCAGCATATCGAATTCCTTTTAAGATCAGGGAAGAAGTAGAAAAAGAAGTTCAGAAGTGGGAGTCGGAAGGCATTATCAGACCGTCCAATTCTCCGTTTAATTTTCCTTTGCTTGCAGTTCCTAAGAAAGACGGTAGTATCAGAGTTTGTGTAGATTTTCGTAAATTGAATGAAAAAACATGCCCAGATAGATATCCGGTAGCTTGTTTGCCTGATTTGTTTGTTGAGATCGGTGGCAAGAATATATATTCATCTATAGATCTTATGCAAGGGTTTTTACAAGTTCCCCTTTGTGAGAGTAGCCGTAAATATACAGCATTTTCGGTACCAAAGGGACATTACGAGTTTAATAGGATGCCTTTTGGATTACAAGGGTCCCCAATAACATTTACTAGACTGGTTAACACAGTACTTCATGGCTTGTTAGGAAAGTCGGTGTTTGTGTACATGGATGACATTCTCATATGCACAGATACAATTGAAGAACATCTAAAGGTGTTAAAAGAAGTCCTCAAGCGATTACGGTTCGCTGGGTTAAAGGTCAAATTGGCCAAATGTGAGTTTCTGAAGAGAAAAATTGTCTATTTAGGACATGTTATCTCTAAAGAGGGAGTTAGAGTGAATGATGAGAAAGTTAAAGCCATTGTGAATTTTCCAGTTCCCAAAACCAGGAAACAGATTCGTTCGTTCCTAGGTATGTCGGGTTTCTTTCGCCGTTTTGTGCGGAATTTTTCTACAATAGCGTCTCCATTGACAGATTTGTTACGAGAAGACGTTAAGTTTGTTTGGGGTGATAGTCAACAATTAGCTTTTGAGAAGCTTAAGAACGCTTTGGTGAACCCACCAGTTTTGAAGTTTCAGATTTTAGTCAACCGTTCACCTTAGTGACTGACGCGAGTCAGGAAGGTATAGGTGCGTGTTTGATGCAGAAATTTGAGGGGAAATTACACCCAATTGCTTTTATAGCAGAAAGTTCAAAACGCGTGGTAGTAACGAAAGGCTGATGTCAGTTGTGGACAAGGAGGCTTTCGCAGTCGTCTCTAGCCTTGTTCATTTTAAGATGTTGTTGTTGGGAAATAAAGTTGAGATTTTTACAGATCATCAACCGTTGTTAGAGCTTTTAATAAGCCAAATTTGTCGCCCAAGAGAGCACGTTGGTTCTTAACATTGAGAGATTTTGATGCAAACCTCAAATACATTGAAGGTAAGCATAATGTAGTTGCAGATGCATTGAGCAGATATTTTCCGGTCGAGGATGAGGAAATACACACCGAATCCTGTGTGGGAGAAGAGAGTAAATATTTGGTGTCTAATGTCTCTGATATTAGTAGTTCTGAGAGATCGCATGTAGAGGACATACACGTTCCTACAGTGCATACTTCGGGGGAGAAATAGTGAGTCGGCAGTCTCGGGAGAGATTGTTATTCGTGATAGTGAGAGTAACGCAGTGTGTTATATTACGGGTGAAAATGTCACTTGGGACATAGGCTTGCTGGAACAAAAGCAAGATGAAGATAAATTGTTGTCAGATGCTAAGGCATTTCTTAAGGGAGTTTCACCGAAGAAAGGGTATAAGTTGCCTTTTTCTGGTCTAGAGTTGGAGAATAATTTATTGGTGAGGAAAAGTTAAGTATAACTTGCGAAGTACTCGAAGCATGGGTGAGATTACACAAATCATCGTGCCAGAGAGTCTAGTACCACAAGTTCTAGACATTGTACATTGTAAATTTGGTTCTCCTCATTTGGGTGTAGACAAGACGTATGAAAACGTCAGGTCAAAGTTCTTTTGGAAAAATATGTTTTCCGCAGTAGAAGCCTTTGTGAAGAAGTGCGCTATTTGCAATGCGAATAAGCCAGCGACGACAGTGTCGTGTCGTTTGGGTTCATATCCCATACCACATAGGCCGTTTCAGAGAGTGCATATGGATATTCTGGGTAACTTCTCAGAGTCCGCTTATGGTTATAGACATTTATTAGTAGTTGTTGATGAGTTGACTCGCTTTGTCGAGATTTTCCCACTGAAGTACAAATCAGCTGAGGAAGTTGCTATAGCGTTTTTAAAGGATAATTTGTCGATATGGTGTTCCTGAATGTCTGATCACAGACAATGGTAGGGAGTTTATTAATAAGACTTTAGACGGTCTTGCTAATTTGTTGGGGATAAAGAAAGTATCTATAATCCCGTATAGACCTGAAGCAAATGGGTTGTGTGAGAGGGCGAATCGGAAAGTAATCGAAGCTTTGCGCATGACGGTGGGAGGTTCCGATACACATTGGGACAGATCTTTGGATGAAGTGCGATATAGTATCAATACTATGATGAATGACACAATTAAGATATCTCCAGCAGAAGCTTTGTATGGATACAAGTTGAAAGGACCTTTTGATTTGTTACCAGAGCGAGTTCAGGGTGATGTTACGGTCACTT
Source organism: Macrobrachium rosenbergii (assembly GCF_040412425.1). Classification (NCBI taxonomy): domain Eukaryota; kingdom Metazoa; phylum Arthropoda; class Malacostraca; order Decapoda; family Palaemonidae; genus Macrobrachium; species Macrobrachium rosenbergii. The sequence continues at coordinate 60,807,464 of NC_089788.1, forward strand.
CATTGATAAATACAGCGAGAGAAAGATTTGCACGTATCAGTAAAGAACTTGAACTTAGTTCGCGTGCAATGGTAGAGAAAAAGTAACGCGAAATCGAGGGGAGTAGCTTTTTCGATGGGTGATAGAGTGTTTGTTAAAGTGAATGTTCGGAATGATCTGAATTATAAATTAAGTCCGAAGTTCCACGGACCTTTTGAGATTGTAGAGATCAAAAGAGGAATAGATTTGTAGTTAAAGATGTAAACACTGGAGTGACGAAATTGACCCATATTTCGAAGTTAAAGAAAGTTGGGATGTAATGGAACGTTTGTATATAGTTAGAGGGATAAATGGGTTGATGTTTGTATATATATGATATTTTTTTATTTTTTTTTGTCTCTTGTTCATTTTGGATGTTGAAGTTCTTAATCATTTGTTTTCGAATGATTTTGGGAATTGAGACATGGGCTAGTTTCATACGAGATTTGACTCGTGTGTTAGTGTGTTATTGTGTTATGATGTGTTTCATCATCTGACGCAATATGTTTGTTGTTTAGGATTTTTTTTTGGGGAGGTACTTAGTATATCGGACCGAACAAGTCTGATCTTTTTTTCGGGTTGGGAGATCGTATTTGAGTGTTTGGATTTTTTTTTCCAGTTTCTTTTTTTTTTTAATTAAGGGAGCTGTATTGTGAGTAGTTATAGTTGTTGAGATCATGGGAGCGATTGCCATTACGTCAATTGCTATTTTGTTGAGAGTTAGTCAGGTGTTGCGAAATATTTGCTAACCAGAGTAGAACTTTCATGTCTTTTACGAGATATGATACCTTTTAGTGTTCGGATAAGATTCTCGAGTATTTTTTTTCTGTTTGGATAGAATTTTTTTTGTGAGTGAGTTCCGTAGAGTTATTGTGCTTAATAGTGAGTTGACTGTGATTATTCTGAGATACAAACTTGGAATTAGTTCACATTGTGAGTGTTTGATTTTTGCATTAGTAGTTTTGTTTGGTTCAGTAACATGAAACCTTTTTGTTATTAGACCTTTTTCGAGTGTTTTTGGGAGACTCAGTAGTGACATGGGATAGATTAGAGACCATGTTCATTTTGGGAGATCAATATCAAGGTTCGGGAGTTGATTATAAGACGAGTTGTGCTTTAGTTAGAGAGAAGTGTGTGTGTGACAGTAGTATTTTCCAGTTGCGAGTTTTGTCTGTGGGTGGTTGTGAATTATCATTAGTTCATGGACAGACTCCGACAGAATGTGACTTTAGACAGTTCCTGCGAGATTACCACATTGAGTCCACCAGTACTCTTCCTGCCGTGTTTTTGCAAGGAGTATGCAGTTACAATGATGTGCCAGAGCAACAAGTCGACGACATTCGTTCATCGAGGGTCCGAGCAGTTCGATTCATCCTGCAGAATCCTGTCTACGGAATTTCTCGTACTTAGCCGTGCTGTATTCAACAGTTCCGAGAAGATAATTATGCGTCATACGCATAACGAGCATTTGGTAGTGGAGGTACCTACAACCAAGGTGCCAATGACGGTTCCACCGTTGGAAGACATTGACGATTCCGTGATGTTCCAGTATCAGGAATATATTATGCCGACAATTTTAATTGTCTTAATAGCTATTTTACTGATAATTCTTGTTGTGGGAGTAGTAAAGCTTATTCGTGTTTGTAAGATTACATGTAAAGGCTCTAAGAACTCAACCCCAGTGACTTTGGAAGTGCGTCATGAGAGCAGTCCTTAAAGCTGCAGTGCAGTAGACATTGCTAATTGAGCATAGCTCTATTTTGTTATGTTTTATACATATGCTTTTGTTTTAGTTTGCCGTTAAGGAGAGCGAGACGCTCTTATGTGGTGGCCGAGCTCTATTTCAGAAAATATGGCTGCTACAAGTTTTAAAGGACACATATATGCATTTCATAGCTTCAATGCTTTAAGATGTGATGAAAGAATTTATGGAGTCAGATGGAAGTAGGTCGAGAGACTCGAGGTAAAATCTTTGTGTTCAGCAAATAGTTTGATTCCTCAGCAATATTGCCGGTCAGGTGATCTTCCGAAGTGTTATGTATATTCGTGAGTACGTGCGTTAATTTGATCTAGATTACGCCAAAATCTGCCCTAAAAGTGAGTTTGATCGTTCATTAACGTGATAGAACTGCAGTTGTCTAGACGTAGCTTTGGAGAGGATCCAGGCTTTAAATCGGCAGATAAGGTAGACTTTGAAATCTCTGTTTTTATGGGAGAAAATTGAACTTGTGATTTTTACTATGATTTTCTAATCATTATGAACTTTTGAACTGGTGTGGGAGATTTAATATGAATATTCATACCTCTTTTATATTATTATTTTGTCATGTTACGTTTGCCATATCTTGGCTATGCATTTTACACTTTCCATTATTGTGTTTTGCATTTCATATATTTTTGGGAGTTTTCTATCATGTTTAATTCTTCCGACAGATGTCTGTGGACAGATGTCGGTGGACAGTGTGGACTGGTTCGAATAACATGTGGTAGACTGTTTTTTTGACATGACTAATTATTGATTTGGGGAGTATGTGTGAGTTTGGATATTTTCAGGCTATTAGCCATAGTGAGACTTCTTTAATCAGAAGTGTTTTGCAGTTCAGAGTTTAGTTATCTAACTCGATAATTCATTTATTATGCATTTTAATCTTTGCTTTGTTTTATTCATTTCTTGTTGGGTTATTTGAATAATAAACCTATTTTTGTAGAAACTATTGCGTTTCTTTAAATGGTCCATTTAATTGATTTGGTGAGAATGAGTGCGATTCGGGTGGGTGAACTTCGGAAAGCGATGAGAGAGAGAGAGAGAGGAGGTGATACACAGAGAGAGAGAGAGAGAGAGTGATACACGGTGAGAGAGAGAGAGAGAGAGAGAGAGAGAGAGAGAGAGAGAGAGAGAAAGAAAAAATAGATGTAAGTGTTGCCGTGAGCGAACGTTCATACGCCTCCGTTCCATGAATAAAGATCGTTGGAGCACGTTACGTACACCTTCAAAAGGTGTTAATTCTGTCCTCGTTACATATATATATATATATATATATATACATATACATATTTGTCACTTATATACGCGTGACTTTTTTGTTTACAAATATTAAACCACAAATATTGCTTTAATATCCAGTTTACTACATCTTGGGAATAGATTGCACCCAAGAGGATTTATGATTGATAAGTGTTTCGTCTATCACAGCTTCTAAATCAGGCACAGTTCGAATCCCGCTGGGGACGAAGCACTTATCAATTATGATTCCCCATGGGTGTAAGCTATTCCGTAGGTATAATGGAATGGATATTAAACGATATTTGTTGAATATATATAATATATATATGCATGTATATATATATATATATATATATATATATATATATATATATATATATATATATATATATATAAAAAAATAAGAGAGAGAAATAAGAGAGAGAGAGAGAGAGAGAGAGAGAGAGAGAGAGAGAGAGAGAGCATTTTACTCCATGTGTTCCCCGTTAGGCATTCACACATATATTTGTACTTTACACTCACGCTTCTACGAAACCATAACTAAGAAAAAAAAAGTGCTTGAAATGATCGATTTATGTTCATTTCTAATAAGCACGCGATTACTGATAAAAAAAAGACAGACATTGGTAATTATGAGATGACCAACTTCTAAAAATATTCATTTTTTTTTAAAACATATGAAGTAAAAGCTGAAGCGAATTTCGTACAGAAGAATGGTGAAGAGAAAAATCGGAATCAAATTTCTCTCTCCAACACCATTTTCTTTGGGCCGGAATATTGGACGGACGATCCCTCGAGATTAATCTGGAACTCGTGTCAGAAGCCAGATGGGAGGAAGATGGATATCAGACCAAAGAAATTCTCTCTAAATAGTTGGCAATGAGATTATTTATAATCAGACCTATTGAATTTCCTTCTAGCAGACGCTCAGTAAAATGTTATGGGTGAAGTTCTAATTTAACCAGAACTTTTTCCATTTTTTCAAAGTCAAACATGTTAACTTACTTATTAAAATATTACTATTAAAATTCTTCAATATAGATTAGTTATTACAAACGCATAGCCACTTATGAAACCCCTCCCTTTTTTTTTTAAATCAGTGAGAATTCCTATCATTTGAAATAGACTGAACTGATATTTCCCAAGAGTTATTCATCTCAAGGATGTCGCCTAACGAATGTATTTGCAAAATTTCACCCAGGTTCGTTGACCCCTTCTTGAGAAATACCGAAACAAACACACACTTATTGGCACATACGTTCGTCAAAATGATGGAAGTAAAACATTTTCCAACTACGTAATCATTCACACCGAACACGGAAAAGCGAAAGGTTAAGAAGTGCACAAACGCAGGCAGTACTGGAATCGTCATTAACCTCACGTAAGCAAAGAGGGACAAACAACAAAAAGAAATCGAAATTCTCACCGAATTATGACCCCAAATATTCCATTTCTCCAGCCTTAATTTTTTTACATAATTACAGCATAGTTGAAAGCATGAGAAGTATTAAAAAAGGTTTTCGGTCCATATTTATCCAATACACATTCTTCTGGTAGATCTTTATTTCATTTGGAAAATATTTGCAAGTGGTTTTATGTTTGAAGAGTTACTTGAATTCAGTTGCCTCCTTCAGTCTCATCAATACACGAAAACATTTATGTATGTGTGTATACATGCATGTATGTCTTTATCTGCATCATGCCTATTTATAAGTTTCAGTAAATTATTATTCCCAATGGACAAACAACCTGAAAAGGGAGGAGACCTTATCTGCTTTACAATGAAGGCTGACTCATTTTATAAGTCTTCTGAAGCCCTCTTTTCACACTGAATATATCATTTGATTTGTTTCTCTAGAAGTCCCAGTTTGGTCTCTCCCAAAAGTATTTGCCCAGATTTACCAAAGGTTTTAATCTGCTATAATTTTCTTCACTCAATTTGATCTTAAATACTCATACTCTACTCTGCCATAATAGTAAACACACGCAAACACATAGTCACGCACATTTACATACACATATCCATCTATCTAGCCTATCTATCTATATATAAATATATATCTATATATAAATACATACATACATGTGTATGTATGTATGTATTTATATACATCACTAAGAAGTAATAGGGAAAGGCATCCTCATCTTCTAACAGTTTATTTCCAATGCCGACGTTTCGCGACGAATTCCAAATCGCATTTTCAAGGCTATAAAATATAATTTGCGAACATCAATAACAAATTAATGCAAAAAAAAAGCTCTTTATGCAGTAAAAATATTTAAAACAAAACACCTCATTCCAAGACAAGTCAATAATAATTAAAGGAGTTCATTAAAATCTTAAAACAACCTACCTATATGAAAAATAAAAAGCAAGACTAACATAAATAAATAAAAACAGTGAGGAAAACCAGTTGCCCAAACTAGGCTATAAACAATTTAACTGAAGACGATTGGGTATTTCTACACATTGCATTTTCTAATCAATATTTTACGCACATGGCTATCAGAGTGTATGTATGTATATATTTGTATATAAATATATATACAGTATATATATAAATATATATATATATATATATATATATATATATCATATATATATTATATTATATATATTTATATATAAATACATACATACTGTACATACATACACTCTGATAGCCATGTGCGTAAAATATTGATTAGAAAATGCAATGTGTAGAAATGAAGATGCGAAATAAAAAAAGGGAGAAAGAAAAAAGTCAAAATAAATATTTTGCCTCAAAATTCAAATATAACACTTATCTATATACACAAATAAATATAAATATATTATATATATATATATATATATATAATATATATATATATATATATATATAAATATATATATATAATATATATATATAAATATATATATATATATATATATATATACACACACACACGGACATCTATGTATGCACAATGTTGACTAAATAACACATTGTATGTAGAAGTGAAGGTGCGAGGCTTCACAGGCGGCGAGCGCAAAAGTCAAAAGGTAAAGCTTCCTCCTTTGACGCGTAACGAGAGGAGGATTTAAGAGGAGAAAACTGGAAGACAGTCATCTGTTTGTCTTCCTCCGTGGAATGTCTGGCTGAGTCTCTTTACTCTCGCGCCAATTCCTTCACCTTTTTCCTCATTCGATTTTTATTCCGTCCTTTTACTGTCCTTTCTTCGCTGTTGCGTTTGCCACCTATGGCTCTGTCTCTTATTTTTTCTCGTCATGTCTCTGGAATTGATGCACTTTTCGCTTAGTCACCGATCTCTGGATTCATCGGTGGAAGGAGAATAAAGATGCCTCTGGTGAGACTCTGCATCACTCTTTCTTAAATGTTTCCCTATATAACGTAGGGAATTTTACTTAACAAAAGGAAGGTACTTTATACACAAACACCGATCCACAAGCTGGACGGGATGTAATAAATAATTTCCTTGGAGTTATGTTCATTAGGGCATTACAGATCAGTTTCTGGCTGCCATGCTCTTTGGAACGTTAGGGTAATGAGGTTCCTAGTGATTTATGGGAACAGGATATGAGGTAGGATAACATACAGTAATTTCGATATCTACAATTACATGTAAATGGGTGCGGTCACTACCTATCTGCGTCAATGAGCAAAACTGGGTTCAAATCATATCTGGAGTCAAGTTGCATGAGGAGAGTCCTCAAAAAAAAAAAAAAAAAAAAAAAAAAATGTAGCACACAAAACAATCTCTGTCTGTTAAATTAAAGACGTAACACAAAAGGTAGTCTCCCTTTCTCCCTCTCCCTCTCTCATTGTTGTGGAGTACCTAATGAGACCTCGCGTCTGAAGAAATGACTTTTGTATTTAATGAGGTTAATTGTACGGTAGGAGAGAATGTTGTGGGAGAGCAAGGTAGAACTGAAAGGGAATTTCTCGAGTTATCCTCTCGTTATTCTCTAGTTATTACTTAGTGTTACTTTTGGTCGTCATTTATTATCATTTTGTCATTTTCTGGTTATTGTGTGGTCTTTGAAACGACGGGACACCAACATTTAGCTTTTTAAGGAACACACAGACAGTTGGTGTGATCAACGATAAAAAGATGAAAGTGAATAAAAAGACAAAGCTCTAGTTGAGAAGGATTAGTGATGAAAGTTAACTCATACAAAGTGTCTTGAATAAGAAACAAGTAAAAAATACGGCGAAGCTTCTTCGGCGCAATGAAGTCTTCTGTACAGCCGCTACAGCGTGTAATCAAGGCCACCGAAAATAGATCTATCTTTTGGTGGTCTCGGTATAATGCTGTATGAGCCGCGACCCGTAAAACTTTAAACGCGACCCGGTGGTGGCATATCCTACATTGCTGCCAAAAACACGATTATGGCTAACTTTAACCTTAAATAAAATAAATACTACTGTGAATAAGAGGGCTGCAATTTGGTATGTTTTGATGATTGGAGGGTGGATGATCAACATACCAATTTGCAGCCCTCAGCCTCAGTAAAAATAAAAAAAAAGGGCGGACAGAAAAAAGTGCGGATAGAAAGTGCGGACGGAAAGACAAACCCGGCGCAATAGTTTTCTTTTACAGAAAACTAAAACTAAATGATCTTTCTTTCAACCTAGGTAACGAGCCTGACCAATCATTCCCCGCACTTCAAAACACAAATTTAAGAATATTAGATTAAAATAGCGAAATCAAATTTCTTGTTTTTTACCAAAAACTTGAAAAAAATTGTTCTTTTAGCATATTTCCTCTTTCGTAGTAAATGAAGTTCCGGAAAGTATAAAAAACGTTCAAAAATCAGCTTTTTTAGTCAGATTCATTAAGGAAATTGAGTTCGAAGACTCGCTAAGAATTCTTGTGCTTGTTGGTCGAACAAGTAAAACAGAAAAGCATCAAGAAATTTAGTTACTGATTGTATGTTTTGACGGAATGAATAAAAAGTAACGGATATAAATATTTTTTAGTTTGATAAACTGATGTTTTAAATAAACTAATGAAAAAGAAGCAATATTCTGTAGTTAGCCTCTTCCAATAAGTCAGAGTCTGCAAATTAAGACACGTGCCCAGGTGACTGAAAGGGAAATCCTCGACAAAGATCCTCTCAGATGAGGATCAATTCATCCGAAATATGGAAATAAATCAGAATGAAAAAGAATAAATCTCTAATCGACATCGGCGTGGAGGAGGAAGTGGGTATTATGAATTCCTCAACAAAAATTCATTGATCTCAGGCAAAAAAATGAACTGAATTGCGAAGAGATAATCTAATGCTGAAATTTCCTGATGAAATTTCTACTGGAATTTCTAGCATTTTCTTCTCCTTTCATTTATTTCTTGATATGGTGCTGAATGAAATGGGTATGAAACAAGCCTAGAATTACAGATCGGAATTTTAGTTTTTTTTTTTTTTTATCTTCATCCCTCCCTCCTTCCTTCCCTCACTCGTCCTCTCTCTCCCTCCCTCTCTCTCTCTTTTTATCTCTCTCCCCGTGGCCTAGACTTTTCGAACACCCTGATGATTAAAACCTTAGATATGAAAAATAAAGCTCAGAAAAATCTCGAAATATTCCTTTTTAAAGCTAAGATTTCCACGATCCATGAACCTAATGTTCAAGTTACCAGTCCTTTCCATCATCAGTCCCTCGTAGGAACAAACAGGCAATCACGGGAGCATTAATACCAGGCAGTCCCGTCATTTGCATACTGAATTTAATTCCTCGACTAATACGATTTAATGCAAATGCTGGATTATACTAATGACGCCATTGGAGTAAGAAGATAGTGTCTGGTGCCAATTTAGACTCTTGCTGCTAATGCTGAGACAATGTTGCCAATGCTGGGAAGGAAGCGAAAGAGGTAGTGTTGCCAGTCCTGGTAAATGGGTTAAACCATTCATGGAGACATGCCTTATTGCATATTCAGTCTTAACTCTAGCAAACAAAAAGTATACCTTAGTTTTACCAGACCACTAAGCTGATTAACAGCTCTCCTAGGGCTGGCCCGAAGGATTAGACTTATTTAACGTGGCTAAGAACCAATTGGTACTTAGCAACGGGACCTACAGCTTATTGTGAAATCTGAACCACATTATAGCGAGAAACGAATTTCTATCACCAGAAATAAATTCCTCTAACTCTTCATTAGCCGGCCGGAGAGCCGAACTCGGGCCTAACGAGTGCAAGGCCACAACTCTACCGACTCGCCCAAGGAAGAGCTCTTAACTCTAGCAAACAAAAATGAAAGAATCAACCGTTATTGGAGAGACTGAGGTTACAAAGCAAAGTCCCTGGGTGAACGCAAAGTGGCAAGCGGTTCTGCCCCGCTATTTTCTCTTCTACCGAACTTCACTTCTCTCTTTCTCTTCCTTACTCGCAAATGACGTCACCATCTCACTCGGTGAGACGATTGGCTCTGTTCTATCACATCGAATCTCTACTCCTCGCACAGTTATTCTCAATACGAGTTGAATAAAATAGAGGCAACATAACTGTTCTCTTCAACAAACAATTTACTCTCCAATAAATGAAAAGGCAAAAGTGAACTCAAAAGCCTAACAGACACAGGGACAAGCGGGCAACGTCTGTATCTCATTCGGCGTCAAATCTGACAGGATCATGCAAAAGCTTCTATCGTAATACAGTGTGTCGCTTTTCACAGGATATATTTTGAAATGGAACTTGGCCAAACGTTTTTTATTTTCTAGTAAACGTTCCCTTGGAAATCTCTGTAAAGCGTAAATTTAACGTGAGTAGGATTAAAATGATTTCCTGTAACTCAATGCGGCTAAATTTTGAAATCGCAAAACGAAAATATTACTGATTATTTTCACCCAACGAAATAGCGTTGTGATTAACGCTCATAAATAAAACTGTTTCCTCTAGACTCATAACTTTTCAATTTCTGTAAAATAAATAAAAATAAATAAATAAATATATATATATAAAAAATATAAATATATATAAATAAAAATATATATATATATATATATATATATATATATATATATATATATATATATATATATATATATATATATATATATATGTATATATATAACAAATAAATATCGATGACCATAGTCACTGCGACGTCAGTTGACATGAATTAATAAATTACCGCGCTCCCAGTCTCGAATTTGGACTAACATCTCCGAGCTTTAAATAACAACGGTAAACCCATTCGGCAAGGTCCTAGCACTTTCCCCCACATTGGCAACACTGTCATTAATATGATCCTGCTTTTATGCTTATCGTGTCATATATCAGAAAATGAGTTTTCATATTACAGTTTAATAAGTCTGGAATTAACGATAATTAATTGGCTGTTTATTCACACGAGAAACTGGCGCGGGAAGAACTGGGACATTACCGGTTACGGAGAGTGATGAAATGGAACGGATTTTTTTTTTATGTACGTTATATATACGTAAGACACATTCAGGTATTCTATGGGAGCCATAAAAAAAGTCTGCAATTATATTGTCAAAATGTGCCCTTGCACTGAAACACGTTGAGGCAAACAGCGAAAAGTACAGAGAAACTAAAAGAAAGGAAATTTTTTCACAGAGCAAGAAATGCAACATGGGATTATCTTGTCAGTCCTAATTGCTTCAATACCTGGGGTCTATGAACCTAATTTAGGAACTCTCAAACGGCCACGTTCTCTTCACGATCGAAGCCAATTAGTGATTTGCTTGTTTTTCTTTCGTTCCTCTTCTTCTTTTTAGAAAATGGGAGAGGAGGAGGAGGAGGAGGAGGAGAGAGAGAGAGAGAGAGAGAGAGAGAGAGAGAGAGAGAGAGAGAGAGAGAGAGAGAAATGCCGTGCTGCATTGAGAAAATACGTTTCATATGAAAGCATTAGGTATATGGATAATAAATAAAGTGGAAAAAACAAAAATAGTATTGATTTATGTAAATAAATAGTATATAAAGAGAAAAAAACAAATATAATCACGAAGGCGAAGGAGGACTTGAATCGCCTTTTGTAGATAATCCTTGATATAGAGCAATAATTGGTCAGAAATCACTGTTAGATTAACGATGATCAGAAATAATCCAAGATAACAGAAATACAGTAACCTTAAACCCAAGTGTAATGATTAAGGTAATGGTAGAATTTTCTCATGATCACCAAGTTAAGAATAAAGCTAACAAGTATCTTGTTAATTCAACATTTGATATGATGAATTATGTAGTCATACTGTCAAAGGTAAACAAAAAGATTATTTTTTTGATTTTCACTGTATCTCCTTGATCTTATATAAACAGTAAAAATCTTCATTATCTCTTTATCATTTAATTCTTTTCATTGCATTGTATTTCATTATGCGTTTCGGTAAACAAGAAAGTGAAGAGACAAATAAACAAAAAAACCTCGGTATTTTTGAAGGTTCGTTGAAATGGAAAGAAAACGATTGACTTCGTAAAGCTTATATCAAGACAATAAACAAATCCATTATTCCAGCAAAGTTTACGGAGCAAAGAAATAAGACTGATCTCGCCTCATGATGCTTTTATTCTGATTGCTTTTCCTGACGAATTTCTCTGGACTTTGTAAATTAATTCTAATGACTTCAGCTGTGCTCGAGAAGAGCCATTCCCTTATCCTCGCACATTCTCGGCTGCCTTTGGGCAAGCCAAGTTTTTGGTCTGATTTTCTCAGTCTTAGATTCCGGGATCTCCCATCTGTCTTCAATCTCAGAAGTCACACTTTATCTATCTCTTTTCCTCTTAACTTTTCCTTGTGTATATATTTCTTACTTACATAATTTTGAACAATATTCTTCCATTTACATTAACTTCCTATTTTTAGATTCCAAGATTTGTTATACTGTTTCTGTTACCCAGAGGATAAATTTTTTTTTTTCTCTCTCTTTTAACGTTCACAGGACATTTATTTCTTATTCACGAAGCATCCTCTTATACAAGACTCTCGGCTCACGTGCAATTAAACCCATTAAATATAGGAGTTCCCCTTTGTTTGCAGCCACTCATTAGCTTCCCGCACTCTAAGGAAGAGAGAGAGAGAGAGAGAGAGAGAGAGAGAGAGAGAGAGAGAGAGAGAGAGAGAGAGAGAGAGCTCTATCATTTCCTGCCTTTCTGCTTTATTTTATCTTTATATATATATTCAAGACTGTGTATAAGTTTAAGGTATATAATTAACAATGACTTCATTACAACTGAAAATAACCAAACACGAAAGGAGAATACAACGGCCCTTTGGTAACACAAAAACGAACCCGGGATGTTTTGGGAGATGCGATCAAAAGAGGAAGTTCAGTGAAAACTGAAAGCGAATTTGCAAACGAAATTTTGATTGACTTTATCATGATCCTTCTCATTTTTTATGTTATTTTCCGAATCCCGTTCCGGATTTATTTATTTCCTCCTCATTCTTTCGATGACAGAAGTGATAATACCTCTGGCCAATGCTAACACATTATCTAAGTGACGCCATTATTGCATCACGGATGATTCCCCTTCTCTTAATCTTATAAGTTTACGTTTCTTTACTCCCTCGTCAGGGACAGGAGTCTGTCATGGTGGAGATGCCACTGAGTGACTGAAGACTTTCGACTCTACGACACTCTGATGGCCCATCTGGTTATAGAGTCGAGTCTTATGGACGACATCTTCATTGAATCTCTGGGGATTATAAACTCCATTGGGCTAAAGGCCCGAGTCTTTAGTAACTTACTAGGTGACATTTCTGTTAAACGATCGGCATTTCGTCTCTTTGATCTGGGAATCGTAGCGATATGATAATAATGCGCTTTATTATCTCAGACAGATTTACTAGGTTGAACAAGCTGCCTGTCAGTCAGTCAAGAGTGAAAATACTGAAAAGCGGAATAAGGAAAAGGAGGAGATAAGAGATTTAAAGAACAAGACTTAGTATAAGATGCAATATCAAAGAAAGATGACGGGAAAAGAAAAAGGGAAAAATTGTCAAAGAAATTATGGGAAAGAAAAACCCTGTCTGTCTGCGTCTCGTCACGCGCCGAGGACGATACTGAATTCAGCTTTTCGTCTTTTGATCCGATAGCTGTTTCGCCCCCATGTACCTCAACAACCTACAAATGCTGATTTCTTTTACAAACACAAGTATATATATCACGTGAGTGCATATATGTATGCATGTACATACATACATACATACATACATATATATATATATATATATATATATATATATATATATATATATATATATATATATATATATATATATATATATATATATATACTCATATAATCATCAGGGGCGATATTGAAGGCAAGTTTTATCATTCAGCTTTTCGTCTTTTGATCCGATAGAAGTCTCGCCCCAATATACCTCAGGGCGAGACTTTTATCGGATCGAAAGACGAAAAGCTGAATTATAAAGTTTGCCTTCACTATCGTCCCCGATGATTATATACACACACACACACACACACATATATATATATATATATATATATATATATATATATATATATATATACATACACATATATACATATATATATATATATATATATATATGTATATATATATACAGTATACATATATATATTTATATTTATATATATATATATATATATATATATATATATATATATATATATATATATATATATATATATATATATATATACAGTACATCAGACGGCTGGAGTTAGCCTTGCAATTCTCAGCAAGTGTTTTGGAATGAAGTTGATAACTCCGTTCCATTCTCCTAATTGCGACCGACCTATCACAGCTAACTAACTACCAAGTACATCTTTCACCCCATAATTGAATGCACAATGGATTTAACGGAACGTGATGAGTTCCAGCATCGTCAGGAATCGAACCCTGGACCTCCTGCTCCTGAGGAGCTCGTCTTAACCAACATCCCTTTTCGGTAACTGAACACTACTGAAGATCAGAGTTGTCCAACAAATCTCATAAAACTGAGGCTATGTCATGTTACCTTCAGCGATTTTGCCTCAGTGGTCGTGTAAAGAGTATACAGTATGGGATATTCATTCAAGTATACACACATAGGTACGAAGTGTATACACAGAAAATGCTAATGCAATAAGAAGCAATAAGATATCGGTGATCTCATTTCTCCTGCTGACGTCTGACTTTCCTCTCACTCCGAGGATTCGGGAAGAGTCGGGAAGCATCGAAAGATGTCGAGAATTCAGTAGGATTAAAGAAACCAAGAATGAAAATCCCCAAAGGATAACATTCCCGAATCCTCGATTCCAATGCGATGGGTAAGAGACGTCGAGGAAGTGAAAAGGTGACGAGTCTTTACGCGACCGAAGATGTCTTACGGGATACTGACGAGGACAGGAAGGTAGGTTACGCGCTGTTGACCTCAATAACTGACTGACTAATTGAACTGGTGTTTTATACACTTGTGCATTGGAGTTGAGATTGTCTCTGCCTTCCGGTTTTCCTTAGATAAAAACAAAGTTAATGGTGAGATTTAGATAATAATCCATTAATATTCTCTAATCAAGGGATGGCGATAATGAGATTAAGTGAGAAGATAAAAGTATAAAAGGATATCAAAAGATACAATAACCAAGGTAAAAGAGAATACGATAAAAAGCATCAAGGGCTCTCCAGGAAAATCCTCTTAACAATCCTATTTGTACATCTTCATTCATTACAGATAAACGGTAAGGATACTTTGATGCTGGCGCGCTTACCACACATATATTAGCCCAGCGATCATTCGGAGAATCTCTAGTGTATTGCGTCAAGTAAAAAATCCAAATGCTTAATCTCATGTGCTATATTGGGAGGGATTTAGAGGTTTTGTTTCCGTGAAGGAAATCCCAGAACTCTGACTATGATTAGATTCTCACGGAATTATATATTACTGCTAGAAATGATTTAACCGATGTTACCTTTTGAAAGAAATGATTAAATCTTCATTAGAAATCTAATTTCATTTCATGACAGAATCTTTTTATAAGAAATAATAGAATGTATGAACAACTGAATTATTCGTAAGGTTGCAAGTTTTCCCTTTACAAGTATATATTTAATATGTTGCAGAGCTTTCCCAGGTATTACCTGATGTGTACAATTCAAGAAAAGAGAATATTTCTCGCTTCCTTTCGCAACATTCTGCCAAATCTTATTTCGTCTGAAAATACATTTTCGGTGACAGATGTTTACCTCATGCAAGACATATTGTCAATGCTGCTACACGATAATGATGTGTCCGTGTGATTTTTCAGGCAAACTGGGATTCCAAATTTACTTTATAAATTTTTTTTAACCGGCAAGAATTGCTCTAATATTTAACGGCAGATGACTGCTTCTGAAATAACCCTAATGAGATAAACATATTGAAGTGTCACAAGCATTTTCTGCGATATCTGAAAGCAGGCGAATGGCGTCCAAATCAAACTGGATGACATCGATGCAAGCTCTTTTATTTTTATTCACTCTTTTTAGTTGAGAAGCAAACCAAATACTCAAAGTCTAACGTTACTCCTCCAGCTGTTGATAAAGTTGAAGTAATAGCCTGAAGGACCTTTGAGACAAACTTTGCTTTACATAATATCAGAAGAAAGATGAGCAGTGCAATGGTCAGAATAGAATATAGAAGTTTTGGCCAAAACCCAAGCGCTGGGACCTATGAAGTCATTCAGCGCTGACACGGAAATTGACAGTGAGAAGATTTGAAAGGTGTAACAGGAGGAAAACCTCAAAGCAGATGCACTATGAAACAATTGTTTGAGGGGGTGGAAAGTCAGATGGAAGAAAGAAAATATGAACGGCGGTACAGTAAAAGGAATGAAAGAGGTTACAGCTAGGGGCCGAAGGGGCGGTGCAAAGACCTTTAAGTAATGCCTATAGTGCACCACGTGAAGTGCACTGAGGGCACTACCCCCTACGGGACCGAATGGTTAGATAAGACTGAATTTATCAGTTAGATCCTCATGTTGTTCAGAAAGATGAAACCGACAGCCCAGATGATATTCAGATATAATTAGATTGCTTGCGTTGGCGAAATGATGTACGTTGGTCTCTCTCTCTCTCTCTCTCTCTCTCTCTCTCTCTCTCTCTCTCTCTCTCTCTCTCTCTGTCCATTTATATACATAGCTATTTCCATAGCCGTCTCTCTCCAGTCTCATTTACTTCCGAATGTGATACTTTTATTCATAAAAGCATCATATTTCATCACCGATTAGTAAAGATAATGAAATTCCATACATCGCGTCTTTCTTTTACTGGCGAATATCTCATGGACATCCAGTGAGTGCTTTTACTCCTTTGGCGTGCGGATTAGCTTTGACATTCTCCACCTGTCAGCAATAGGGAAGAATGACCCACTCGTCAATCACAAGTCAGGTATGCCCTAGACAAACCTGCGACAGGGAGACAGACAGATGGACGGGCGGCAACGTCACACATTCATTTTCTATTTTCTTACAACTTGCTTTTATCTATTTACCCATTTCCAAAGATCAGGCTCTGCGAAATGTTTATTCATGCGATAAGAGAAAAAAAAATCAGAAAAAACGTAAACGGAAAAGGAAGACAAGAAAAAAGAATGAACAATGATGCGTCTCGTGTCATGAAATCATTACACGAAGCCCCAGGGAAATTTCCTCACGCTAAGTGTAGCCTTTTGATGATCATAATTATGAGCACACCCTTCTAACCTCTCTCTCTCTCTCTCTATCTTTGAGCACTCAGTGTCTTTCTCTACCATTCACTTTTATAACACAAAATGAACTGTTCCCTTCTCCTTCTCTTTCCTACTCAAATTTGCCTCTTTCCACCTCTCCTGACCCGCCTATCATGAAATGAGGGCCATACGGTGGATGGGGGGAGGGGACAGTAGCTGGAGAGTTGGTCCCATCCCCCCAAAATCCCAAAATACACAAAACAAAGGCCATCTATTTCCCGTTAGAGGAAGAAGTTTACTGATGCTCAGATTGTTTCGTCTGAAAAAGTTTTTTATTAGACAGTTATTTGGTTCCTATCGACTCGCCCGTCTCAGTTGGAACTGATATCGGATTTTTAGGAATGTATGCATGTATGTATGTAAGTGCCAAGATATAAGATGTGTACGGTTAATTATGAATGTACACACATGCACACATAAGAGAAAGAGCAGGTATCCGGTATAAATGCTGCATAAAATCTGAAAAGTTCATAACACAAAGCTTTCTTCGAGGGAGGTTTCAAAGTTTTGTCTCTGCATGACTCAGAAAACCTGGCGACCTCGAAAGGCATTCAAAGGACCACCAAACACAATTTACTGGTGTGAATGGCTTTTCCTTTTTCACGTGTTCCCTCTCGTTTGCCTTCCATCATCCATTTTTTGCCTCTTTTTCTTGTTGAAATTAAACTACTACTACAATCACCATTACTGTACTTTCTCTGATGTCATCTGTGTTTTATGCAATAACAGAAAACATGGCATACTAACGGATCAGTCTTAGGATAAAACGACGTGGATAACTTGATTTTTAGGGACAAATGATGCAAAGCCTTTGCATTTTATACTGATTCTTTACATCTATTACCACGAATTCTGCTTATTTAAATATATAATTTTCTAGCGCCGGTCCCTGCAGACCTCCTCCATGTGCTGGATTTCCACATATTCAGTACAGAGTTATTGTTTTTTTTTGAAAAGGTTTCATCAAGAGGGAAACTAAAAGATATTTTTATTTTATCTAGAAATGATTATAAATCATATTCTGGAATATCACTCTTGTGAATGAGGTAGTATTATTTGTGATGTGTTTAATAACTTCATTTCCGTGAACAATTCTTTCTACGTTGCTCCTCTGGTAAAGCCCTGTAACGAAATGTTGTTTATTTCTTGTCTGTTCTATTGGTTCTTCGAATTATCAGCCATCCTTTGGAATCCTTCACAAGATTAATTGTCACAAAACAACTTGTTCTTACCATAGGTAATTCTTTCCTTTCTCTTTGATTTTTGTTGGATCGTTACTTCTTGTGTTTTATGTCCCGCAGGGCAATTACTGATTCTGTTTTAGCTTGTCAGAAGACTATATCTCATTTCTCTTGCATAATTATTGCCTTTGTATTTGGCTGCTGACATGGGTATTTGGGTAATTTGTCTTTGGTTGCCAGGGGATCGTTACTTCTTGTGCCTCATTTCCATTGGATAATTATTACTTTTGTCTTTGATTTTCATAGGGTCTTTACTTCTTCGGACTCATTTCATTTAAGGTAATTGTCGCTTTTGTCTTTGGGCTGAATGCAGCAATTACTGCTTTTCTTTTTGGAAACAATCGATGATCCATTCGTTCTTCAGTCTCACCATCATCCGTTTAGATGTTTGCAAGCTTAAGTTTCTGTAATGTAGGGAAGGGAGCTAAAGTAGTTAGACTGTTGAAAATCTTGTTTTTCTTCTTCATTTTTCCGCTGTAAAGGAAATGGATCACGAGGTTTTTATATTCCTTTGATAATCCCCTTCTTGTCTGTGCATCACAGAAGAAAACATTACAATATACACTATCATCATCATATCTTCTTTAAGCTACGTCCACTGTTTTAATCATTCCTGACAAGACGAAAGCTTTGTTAATTCCCAAAAGGAAATGATGCTTAATTGAATTATATCTCACTTGAGTGGAGGATATGGGTATACCTGTATAGGGACCAGGGTTTTTCGGATGATGATTGCTCATTTCCTTTACATGAGTGTTATCGACATAACCGCTGAATTTACACGGATAGGGGTACCTTTTTTTTGTCTGAGTCATTGTTTTGTTTCTCATCTTTTATTTTTGTCATAATTTAGAATGCTCATCAAGGGCTGGAACTTGTTACGTGGATTCTTTACCGACATTCGATGTTTTTGATCTTATCAATGAATGTAACAGAACTACAGAATGTGGCTCTATTGTTGCTTCACTGCCTGCTGTGTTGACTGTGGAAGTTATATAGCTGAGATGGTGGTAGGTAACTATTTTTGTATGCGTGCGTTCATCGTGTATGAATTGATTAAAAGCATTTGCAGACACATCAATACAAGAAAGGGATAAATATGACAGTGACTAATCAGTCTTGGACAATGGCAGCCCGTATATGAGGGTAATGTACTGAAGGGAATGAAGGGCTTCCGTGTAGCTCTGGACCTTCCAACCAATACATTTTCTTCTGAGCACTTCTTTAAACGAAAAGACTTAGTGCAGAAGTAACTCCGTATCTATGAAGACAGAAAAATTCCAAATTAAAATGAAGGAAAGATAATAAATCAGTACGGAGAGAGAGAGAGAGAGAGAGAGAGAGAGAGAGAGAGAGAGAGAGAGAGAGAGAGAGAGAGAGAGTGCATCTAAGTTGCTTCTTCCCCAACTCTGAGAGTTACTATATTATTTTTTTTTGTGGCAAAATATATTAAGATGAACAAGATACTCTTGGGTTTTATAAGCGTCCCCGAAGAGATGAAGGGAAAATCAGCTATATCATCGCCTTTCCGGAAAGAAGTTTCCAACTTCTGATATTAATGCAAGATGCTCATCCCAAAAGCGTTCCGTTTCTCATGCCCCTACTCTATTAATTAAAAAAAAAACTTGCGTTCTTGTCTAACTTTTCCTTTTCCTGCAGACCATATAATTTTATCTATAAGACCCCGGAACTTTTACTGAAAAAGTTTCAGAGCCTAATTAGGTTCCTAAAAGGATAAATCGGGTGAATAGTTGCACTCTTGAATTGTAGCAAGTTATGCTCAAACTTGAGATTTCTTCAGAGGTATTCTAAGGTGTAATTTGAATTTCAGAGATTTTTGCAAAGTAAATCTTTATTACAGAAATAAGATAGTGAGTACTTCACAGTTACCTGACTAATGCCTCAAGGTAGTTGCCGAGGGCTTTGGCAAGAGCAAGTTCAATTTATTTACAAACAGATTTTTTATCTGAATGACTTTAGTGAAGGTCTAAAATCCCACCGACGAGGAGGTGGTCTCAAAAGAATTAAGGAGGAATTTAAACAATTAGATTTGTCTTCCGTAAATAAGTTGTGAAGGTACCCAAGTGAAAAATACTAGTATGGGTCTTATAGCAGTCACTAACCTTAGATACTGGTGCAAGGAGTAGCTTTAAGGTCGACCATTTTTTCTCTTCCCATTGTAACTGACCCAAGTCACTGATCTGGAATTGCTTGAGAAGTGAACACACATAGGGATGCCAAAGGCTGCAAGACAATAGACATGAAAAGGAAAAATATTACTTAAGTATAATACAACTACATGATCAGTATAAAAAAATACACTGTGGTTGCCATGGACCTTAATTTATTTGCAAAATAAAGTCGTGTCTAAATACTCCAAACCTGAAACCAATCTGAGTGTGCTTACCGAGGGACAGAAGTGTCAACCTCCAAGATGAGCCAATGTGCACAATTGCTAATCTCAGACAGCTGGGACCTCATGGGCAATACAAGGCAGCGTTGGCCAGCTTTGAAAAGTCTTCCTCCTCCTCTACCTGCATCTGAAAGCAAAGCCCGGATTAAAAGTCATGAAAGAAGCACAGCTTATTTTTTTGCGTTTTCCTTACAATCTGACTTTTAGTTGAATTTATATCATTTAAGGAGACATTCAATAATCAATTTCAGACTGCGAGGATGAACATAAACGTCGGTGTGAACTTTCTTTACAAGTTGACAGGAAAGAAGAATTGACTTGGTGAGTATATGGGAACATTCTTTATTGCAAACATTACTCTGAATTACCCTTTTATGACAATGAATAGGCTTGGTTGTTTAGCCTCTTTATCTAATCCCACTACACTGTCCCCCACTCATTCTTTTTCTTAAAATCCCATCAACGAATTTAACTACACCAGTTCATTTACCAGAGGATGCCAAGCAAACCTAAACAGCAGCACCAACTCATTAGGCGGGAAATGACACCCATTATCTTGGGACTGTCACTGTTCATGTCAAGCTCAACTTAGACTCTCAAAAGCCTCGTCATAAACAGCGCAGCTTCTCCTTCCCCTGCTGTGAGTACCACACGAAACGACACGAGCCTCTGGCATTACTAGGTATTCGCACGCGATTGCAACGTCCCTCACACGAATCAAGATACAAGGACGCTCCGTGAAGCATGATAGTATAGTATTAGATGACAACGACTACCACAGTACTAGAAGTTTTTGTGCTGCGTAAACCAATGAAAATTTAGTTTTGTATTTCAAGGAAATGTCTATGAGAGTTGTCGTGATTAATTTTTTAAGAAACCTTTCAGGAATCTACCACGTGTTCTTATCTGAGACGTACTGAAGCAGTTTTATTCAAGACGAAAAAATATTTCTTTTATACAGACAAAGTTTAACAATTCCGAAACATAGGTTCGAAGACTGATGGAAAGTCATCTTCTTTAAGGCAAATTCAAATCGACAAGTCTCCCATTGTGCACTGAAAAATGCACTATCTTCGAAGTTTCATCGTCTTATCGAAGACATTTTTTCTTCGTAAAGAGGTCAAACTTGGTGGAATTATGAAAAGAACGGTTATGGAATAAATATGAATATATATATATATATATATATATATATATATATATATATATATATATATATATATATATATATATATATATATATATATATATATATATATATGGGTGTTCATATGTGTCATGAATTAACGTATATTATTCAAAAAATGAAACGTTTCATTTCATATGCCTGTTTCCCCTAGGAGGGATTGTGACAGAAGAGTACAACTTCCGCTTTCTCTGCACTTCTTCAGGAGTGAGGTTGCTAGCCCCACGTCATTTAATCTTAACACTAGCATCCTTTGATACTTATTTACAACTGGGTGGACTGATGGGCGGTAGGCTGCTAGTAATCTCTGGCCTGTCAAAAGTTGGTTAAACAATGAATCATTGGGCCAATTTTTGCTGATTACGCTTTTTACAAGGTGGGCTGGAGGCAGGTCTGTGTGCACTTTCCATTACACACACACATATATATATATATATATATATATATATATATATATATATATTATATATATATATATGAATATCTATCCAGTGATATATATATATATATATATATATATATATATATATATATATATATATATATATATGTGTATATATATGTGTACATATATATATATTATATGTATATATATATATATATATATATATATATATATATATATATATATATATATATATATATATATATATATATATATATATTACATATATATGCATCACTGAACAGATAGATTCATATATAGATACAATATATAGATATTCAATAAGAAAAAAAACAATATTCGAGATCACATGAATTTTAGACCTGTGTAACAAATTATTTTCTCAGAAAATAATATTTTTTCCAGTCTATATAATTAGTAGTAGAAAGATGGTGCTGCTAAAAATAGTATCTACCTAGTTGTTCATGAAATAGATAAATAAATAAACAAACAAATAAATACATGAATAAATAGAGAGAAAGGGTTGAGTCTGGCATGAGCTTCATAAAACTCCATCTTAACAAGTCCAGACCAAGAGAATGGCCGAAAGATGTTCGATAAGGAAAAAGGACAGAATCAAATTTCTCCCTCCAACACCAACATTTGATTTTTGGCCGGAATATTGGACGGACGATCCCTCGAGATTAATCTGGAACTTATGTCAGAAGCCAGACGGAAGGAAGATGGATATTATACCGAAGAAATTCTCCCTCAACAGGTGGATGTGGAGCTATCTATAATCTGCTTTACAATATTTCCTCAGAAAGTAAATCAGTAAATTAATACTTAGATAGAAATCTAATTAGATCAGGACAATATAAAGACCTCAGCAGAAAAGAAAACGTTTAAGTAACTAAAATTCACTTCAAAATCCGATGATAAATCCGAAGAAAATTTGTTCATACGGAAAAATTCCTCTAAAAGAGCCGCTGTCCACTTGAACAGGAAAACTGTAATAATTATAAAGAACTTTAATCTATATATAATATATGGATGTGGAAATGGATGTATGTATGTATGTGTGCATGTTCCGGCATAACTCTGAAATGCACTGAGCAATTTCAACCAAACTTGGTATACAGATGACTTACTATCTGGAAAAAGAATACTGTAGGGGTAAGACATCACTAGCACCAAATGGGGTGTGGGTGGTTCTGTCGGCAGACTTAGTAACTAATAAACTCAACGGGTTTATCATACCTCATTTCAGTATACATATGACTTACTGCATGGAAAAGAATACCGTGGGGGTGGATAAGACATCACTGGCACTGAAGGGGGTTGGGGATGGGAGGGGAGGTGACATGTAAAAATAAGCGAAAATGATAGATATAAGTGTCTAATCCATAGTTTTCGAGGTTGCTGAGATGAATAATGACACTCCCAATGTCCTTTGGGTCCAAGTTTAGCACCGATAGGAAGGGTGGGTGAGAAGGGGTGAAAAATAAAATGTAAAAAATGACAGATATTAGTGTCTAATCCATAATATTCGAGGTCGCTGAGTTGAATAGTGACACTCCCAATGCCCTTTAAGTCCAAGTTTGCCCTGATAGAAATGGAGGGTGAGAAGGGGTGAAACATAAAATGTTAAAACTGTTGGGCATTGTAACTGAAGCAACTATATTAACAGGAGAGAGAGAGAGAGAGAGAGAGAGAGAGAGAGCTAGAGAGGAGAGAGAGAGCTAAAGAGAGAGAGAGGGGTTGCTAGGGGAGGAAGAGAAAGAGAGTAGAGGGGTTGCTAGGGAGGAGAGAGAGAAAGAGAGTAGAGGGGGTGCTAGGGAGTAGAGGGAGAGAGTTTATTGGATGTCCTTTCGAGTTTTCCCAGGCAGTGCCGGGTTGGTCAGGTAGTCCAAGTGAAAAAGTAAAGGGTATCCCTTGCACAAAGGCTAAGAAAGAAAGAAAGAAAATAAGGAAGAGAGAGAGAGAGAGAGAGAGAGAGAGAGAGAGAGAGAGAGAGAGAGAGAGAGAAGGTTTATTGGTTGCCATTCAGAGTTTTCCTGGGCAGCACCGGGTTGGTCAGGTACTCCAAATAAAAGAGTAAAGGGTATCCCTGGCACAAAGACTAAGAGAGAAAGAAAGAAAGTAAGGAAGAAAGGGGAGGAAAGCTTATTGCACAAAAATAGGATAGAAAGTAAGACTGGCAAAAGAGAGAACTCCTAAACCAATAAAGAAGGGAAGAATTCCTCCACTCCACCAAAGAGAAACAAATAAAACAGCAAGTGAGGGAACGTAGTTCAGATTCCGGGGTTGGAATTAACGCAACGAAATCCATGAATATTCCATTTCTGAATTCTTAATTTCATTACGTTATTCCACCATAGCCTCAGGGAATCGGAGAGTTTAATCAAATAAACTTTCTAGTCTTGCTTTCAAGGCAAAACACCATTCTTTTGGCATTTCTGTTTATTGGTACCGATTTCATTTATCAGAATATTGTAATTTGTTAATCTTTGAAGAGTCACTGATTCAATTGCTTCCTCGTTTGGTTTATTTTAAAATATTTACTTTCAAAATCGATTATTTTATGAACATACATCTATATGCTTATGTACGCCAACGGTATATCAGAAAAGTCAACATTCTTCGGGCAAGAACTGAGGGACAAGTCAGTAAAGCGAACCTTACTCAAGAACTTATGCCATACAAAAAGGCTGGGTAATTCTTTCTTCTTGAACCTTTACATCTGGCTTTACCCTTGGGTGCCTCTCCACGTAACCTCAAAACCAAGGAAATTCTTTTTGGTCTGACTTTACTCTTTTCTTTTTTTCCTTGTCAAAGCAATCCCTTGAAAGGATGAGACATCATTCTATGATAGTTAACAAAATAATGTCAGTAACTGCAAAATACATTAAACAATCTCTGTTCGGAGCCGAAGACCTTTGCTGATGTATAATTTGAAAATAAATTGATTAATTAGGGTAAACTTTAATCATTCTTAACAGTAGAAGAGATATTTGTCAATCAGCTGTTCTAATCAACAATTCATTTCGCAACAGGAACTATTTTCTCTTTCATTACACTTCACTTCTCTTTTCTCTTGCCTACATGCAGTGAAGTAAATGGTTCTACGTGAAGCAACTGGTTATATTTAACCCTGCCCAACATATAGCCCCAGCCGGGTAATTCTGAAGACGAGATGCATTTAAGCCGTGAGTTTAGGTAATATAATTAACCCCTTCAACAAAAATTTACTCTCTTAAAAAATGAACAGACGAACAGGGCAAAGTCTGTAACTCCTAAAACGTCAATCTTGGACAGCATTATGCAATATCTGCCCGCATATTACAGGGTATTGTTTATCACAGGATTATTTTTAAATGGAACTGGATCAAACGTTTCGTATTATCCAGTAAACGTTTCCCTTTGAAATTAATCAACCTATGAGAGACTGTTGCTGTTACCTGAAAAGGACTAGATTGATTCCTGTAACCGAATGCGATCTCATTTTGAAATCGTGATGAGAAAATGCTTTTGGTCATCTTCATCCGAATTAGTAGTAATTCACACGCGTCGATGAAACTGCTTTGTCAAAAGAATATCTTCCCAGTTTTCTCCGGAAAATGTTTTGGGTAATGCAATTTATCATCAGTTAAAAGCGATCAACTAATTAAGCAACAGAAGGCCTCTGGAATATCATCTGGTTTGTTTCCAGATATAGAAGCCGGTCTATTTCTATTCACAACCTAAGATAAAACGACCTCTCATCAAAGGCATAACAACAAAAATCAAGGTTTAAATCATCCTCGAAATGTAATAAACGTATTATAGTAGTAAGCGACACAATCTGAAAGTATCAAATATTAAAAAAGCAATAACTACAGAGGATAGAGAAAACGCAGAGCAATAAGTGAGAACCCTCCGAAATATATAAAAATTTCATTCCAACATCTGGGACTGAATTCTCCCTCTACATTCTCTAAAAAGGCAAAGGATCAAAACTGTCCTTTAACATTCCAGAATGTCAGTAGCATTTTTTTGTCGTCTCTTTTACTCCCTTTCATGCGGAAAATTCAGACGCCATCATCACACATTAAAGAAAGAGAGAGAGAGAGAGAGAGAGAGAGAGAGAGAGAGAGAGAGAGAGAGAGAGAGAGAGAGAGAGAGAGACTGGGGCACTGCTGTAATAACTGCAATGTACAATGGAATAACATCCTTGCAAAGGGTAATGAGAATTCCTTTTTTTTCTCAGCCTTTTGCAATAATTTCTTTTATTCTCTTCTGTCTCTGTTTTATTTCTTTTCCTTATGATTAATGTTTTGATTAATGTTTGTTTCTTTCATATTTATTTAATCTTGGTTTGCATTTTTTTTGAGAAAATTAATAAACAGACGCAGTACCGTTTTGGGGGTTTAGTTATATATAAGAGGAAATCTCTGTATGTGCCTGTTGGTCTGTGTAAGAACTGGCGCTTTCAAGTCTTCTTTCGGTCTACGTGCTTTATCTATCTATCTATTTATGTCATTTTCTGCTTTGGCTATCTTTCTCTCTCTCTCTCTCTCTTATTTTTTCCACGAGATAAATCTGAATGACATGGACAATTTCGTCGACAGTTCCTCTTTCTATGACGTCATTGCTTTTGTCCTCACGCGATTTGAAGCTCAACACTTTCGAGGAAATCTGATTAATGATAAACGGAGAAAAGTCTAAGAGCTCAGAGAGAAAAGTCCATTATGAAGAACCTTTCAGTTGAAAAGACCTATAAATACTTAATAATTGACGTGTGAGGTTAAGTGACTTTTCTCGGCTCTAATGAATGCCTACCTATGGCCTGGGACAGTCTGCAACCCTGGAAACTGAACACCGTTCCTTTCCAGACGGTCGCAGGGGCTCATATGGCACTGAAATTGGGCTTCTCATGGAGGTCCACCATTCAAGGACTGAA
Source organism: Macrobrachium rosenbergii (assembly GCF_040412425.1). Lineage (NCBI taxonomy): Eukaryota > Metazoa > Arthropoda > Malacostraca > Decapoda > Palaemonidae > Macrobrachium > Macrobrachium rosenbergii. The sequence goes on from NC_089788.1 coordinate 60,834,339, forward strand.
ATGAAAAGAAATGAATGGATTAAATATGGAAATACTAAAGAAACTGAAAACTGAATTAATTTTATTCTTATTCATTCTACACTAAAAAGGGCGGTTTCATTGCAAGACAAAGAGCCCATTTACAGTCTCAGTCATTTTCCATTTTTGAAATGGAAAATGATTCCTGTGCTCTAAACTCCTTAAGCTTCACAAACTGAAGCTGCATGAGGCACAAGTCACACTCACTACCTTCAATGGGGCAGAGGCTTCACTATACGGAGTAACAGGAAGCTTATCTCTGGTTCTGAAGAAGTCAGAGGCTGAATCTGATAGTGACTGTTTTATTTTGTCTTTTCCTAAATGCATCCGTAGAGAACAGTACCAAAATAGCCTATAAATTAAAAGGATGAAACTGCCACCAAAGATATTTAATGAGAAGCTTCTCAAAGGCGCTCTGCTAATTCCTCTGGGAAAATAGATCAAAGGAACTTAATGGCGATGAGACATCGTTCGAGGCAAAGCAATGGCACTGAAAGAGACTAGTATTCCATTTATGTTTTGTTCAAGATTCTCTCTCTCTCTCTCTCTCTCTCTCTCTCTCTCTCTCTCTCTCTCTCTCTCTCTCTATGTATGGATCTTTTCGTACCCTTTTAACATACTTATTTTGTGAAAAACGTTCAAGGTTTTTTCAAGTTAATGTAATGTTTGTATTGAGCTTTAACTGAGAATACGATGTGGAGAGAGAGAGAGAGAGAGAGAGAGAGAGAGAGAGAGAGAGAGAGAGAGAGAGAGAGAGAGAGAGAGAGAGAGATTTGTGCAAAAAAAGGGAGAAAGTTCCTTTTCAAGTGAAACAATACAAAACAAGAAAGTTATGTTTGAGTTCACAGCCTCTCTCCAACGGGAACATAAAGAAGGCTTTACGTCAAAGTTAGACAACAAACCATTAAAAGTGTAAGAATTACTCGGTAAGCACACAGACGAGAAAAGAAAAATATACTGCGTAAGGGAGAAATACGAATGGAAACAAGTACGCATTACAAGGTTATGAAGTTCTGTCCTCTCTCTCTCTCTCTCTCTCTCCATGAAATCAGAATGTCTGCTTTTCGAAAAGGCAAAGATCCGGAGCAAAAATGTCCTATGCATTTTTAAATGTCCAGAGACATTTCGTGCATTTTCCCTACTCAGAGAAAACAGAAGCGAATCTAAGTTTCGTTTTTCCAGACCAAGGTTTGATGTTGTTGTTTTGTGGAATGTTGGCCTGTCATGTCTGACAGCGTTTTCTTCCGTTCTCATTTGTATCATATTATTCTTTTCAGGCAAAATTGAGGGAATTATATGTGGATACTTTCAAGTCATTTTCCCCTTGTCTCAGTACTTTTATATCTTTAAAACGGGCAGTCTAATAGTTCAGGTAATGAGGAATAATTTCTGGGTCTCATGTTTTAAGGCGGACACTTCAATGATGTTATCTAATATTTTTTCAGCTAACTATTCTGCAATTGTTATGTGGGGAAACTGATGTAATTATTAAAACTTGGGAATTAATAATACATTAATAATGCACTGTAATATATTGAACTTGAAAAATGAAACATTAATTAAATCAACAATGAACTGTAGATGTCTTTTAGGAAACTAATTTTTCAAAAATTAATTTTGAGCAGTAAACTCCACCTTTTGTTAAAACACTGACAATATAAAAAGAAATATTAATTATCACAATTTAATAAAATCATATAATCGAAACAGGGGAGAATAATTCCTCTATGACTTCTCTGAAACAGAAAATCAAATGATGAGAAAAAACAGGAGACTTTAAGAAATCTTCATAATTGTATGAATAAAACGAACGTTATTTTCAACAAGATAAGCGACACCATAAAGCTGAAGCAAAATGTTAATTGCTGGAGATTTATTACACCACAAAAGATCGCGAGATGAACTTTGCTGTGCGAATGACCAGAGGGAGAGATAGTTAATGTCCGAAAGAAATATTATTCCTCCCATTACAAGTTAGGTTGCTGACATAGCAATTTATAATCTTTGTTTTCAGTTTTTGTACAGATATTGTGTTTAATCTTTTTTCCTCGGATAATAAAATATGATCTCTGGCCTGTTTTCCGCCAGAAGCATCAAAAGGAAAACGTCCTTTGAAAACGGGAAAATGTTTGCATTCCATTTCAATAAAGCAAATCCCCTGAAAGATAGGCCCCGTAATATGATAGACGTCATTCGCATAATTCTATCGAGTTGACGCTTTGGGAGCGACAGGTATTGTGTTTGTGTTTGTTTCGTTTGTTTGTTAGTCCGGTTGGTCATGTTTGAAGGAGCAAATAGAAGAGGCCCAATTACTGACGAAGGAAACTGACTGACTGATTGATTAAATGCAAATTATCTGGCGCCACTATAAGGAGAAGGGAGCAAATGAAACACAGAAGATAAAAGACTGGTGTAGACCAGATGCAAATTTTGAATGTCTTAAGGAAGATGCTAAACCCTCTTTCCTGTGTTATCTGAGAATATATCTTATATTCAGTTGTTTTAAGTTAACAAATATAGACGACGATATAAATGCTAATAAATTTCTATCAAGAGCTGTTTAACCAAGATAATCTCCGTCCTCGATGACCTAGGGAATTACGACGCCAGGTTACATGACGTAATTAACCAACGCGTTTCCAATCTCGTAAATGGACTCCAGACAATATCTCCGAGGAACAGACAATTGAAGTGTACCGGCTCGGCAAGAACCTTTTAGATTAGAAGGTCCGTTTAGTTTCCCAACATTAGCAACGCTATATATCCTCTCGGAGCGACCTCCATGACCCGGTTGCCCTAAGGACCTGAGGATTTCCGAAATATTTATTGGCACTCAGTTTCATTCTCTTAAGGAAATGGAGTCATTAATATGATCCTGCTTTTGCGCTTATCGTGTTATCCATAAAGAAATAGTTTTCAAGCTAAAATTTAATGAGCCTGGAACTGATGATTAATAATTCATTGGCTGTTTATTCATAGGAGAAGTTGGCGAGGGAAGGCAATGGATACGACGTGTTACGGAGCGTGGTGAGATGTTAGGGACTTTTCATCCACATATAAACTGTATTTACCTAAGACACACCTGAGTCTCCGAGCGGCCAATGAAGAATTAGAGGAATTTATTTCTGGTGATAGAAATTTATTTCTCGTTGTAATGTGGTTCGGATTCCACAATAAGCTGTAGATCCCGTTCCTAGGTAACTAACTGGTTCTTAGCCACGTAAAATAAAATCTGATTCTTCGGGCCAGCCATAGGAGAGCTGTTAATCAGCTCAGTGGTCTGTTTAAACTACGGTATACTCAACTTACCTAAGACACACCTAAATATACGGTGCGATAGTAAAAAAGTGTTGTAACTGAAGTCTCAAATTGTTCCCTTCCAGCAACTCCAATGAATCACGCTGAGGTAAACAACGAAAAGTAGATAGAAAATTAAAGCGCTGAGAGCTTCCACAGAGCAAGAGAAAGCAAAATGAGGTTATGTTGTCCGTCTCAATTTCTTCTTTGCCTGGGGTCCATGAGCCTAATTTAGGGACTCACAAATGGCCACGTCCTCTTCACGATCGAAGCCAATTAATTATTTGCTTGTTGTTCTCGCCTGCTTCTTCTGTTACTAAATGAGAGAGAGAGAGAGAGAGAGAGAGAGAGAGAGAGAGAGAGAGAGAGAGAGAGAGAGAGAGAACAATCATCCAAGTATCTTCCCAGGTGATTTAGAAATCAGCACGAGGTTATGTTCATCATTCATCCTGTGAAGTCTACCTTTATGGTCTTTCGTGACACCTGTACGTAACTTCTAAAAATGTTACACATCCTTCAAGACCATATTTGTATATCCTCTCTCTCTCTCTCTCTCTCTCTCTCTCTCTCTCTCTCTCTCTCTCTCTCTCTCTCTCTCTCTCAAAATGGGTCTCAGCATCTTGCCAAAGCCACTCTCATTCTTCGTCCAGAATCCTCTGATTTGCACAGTTAAAATATGCTAATTCTTTCATTTTCATCTTCCCAATTCCCGATCGAGACTCAAATTAAGCCACCTCAGCTGAATGAAAGCGAACTGGATGAAATGTAGAGAAGTATCACGCCAAATAAAGTGTAGTGAAAAACACTGTTCAAGCATTTTAGAATTAAGAGAGAGAGAGAGAGAGAGAGAGAGAGAGAGAGAGAGAGAGAGAGAGAGAGAGAGAGAGAGAGAGAGAGAGAAATTTTTTGATGAATGAAAAAATACGCTAGATATGAAAGTATGTTGAAAATAACGAATACTATTTGATAAAAAGGATAGCAAATCCATTGGCATCTTACTGATAATCGTGGATCAAACAATACCAATATTTACTTGTGAGAGAGAGAGAGAGAGAAAGAAAGATTCGTCATTTGCCTCCTCTCTCCTTTATTTTATCTTTATGCGTATCACGACCATTTTAATAAAAGTTTTGACGTATACAGTAAAAGATGAAATCATTGCTACTGGAAATGCACTAAATAGGAAAGGAAAATACAAAAGCCCTTTACCAATACAAAACGAATTAGGGAATGTTGTGGGTGTTGCAAGAAAGGCTTTTCTGTCTTAAATTACTTTTAAAAGATTAAGTCAAGGTAAAATAAAAAAGCAAGATTTTCCCCTAAAAGTTTTTTAGTGAATTTATCATGATTCCTGTCTCTGTTTCCTTGTTATTTGTTGTTTTGTTTGTTTGTTTGTTTGTTTTGGGACTTTATTTCTTCATCACCCTATCACTGATCGACATTATAATCCTCCTGATCAATGATAACGCAGTATAGTAGTGACGACTCATGACGTCATTATTGCATCACGGATACTTCCCCTTATCTAGTCTTTCAAGTTTACGTTTCTTACCTCCCTCATCAGGGACGGGAAGTCTGTCATGGCGAAGATGCCATTAAATGACTGAAGACTTTTGACTCTGCAACAATATTGGCTTCACGCCTTGATGGTCCATCTTGTTGCAAATTCTTATGGACAACATCTTCATTTCTGGGAATTTAGACTCTTGGTGTAATAACCCTAGTCTTTAGTAACTTATTAGAACCCTAGGGGTGACATTTCCGTTAAAACAATATGAGCTTCATCTCCTCGATCTGGTAATGGTAACGATATATTAATGGTCTTACTAATAGCCGAGAATGACCAGTTTTAAGAAGTTGACTGTCTACAAAGATTATACAAAATCAAGAGTGAAAATACTGGAAAGCAAAACAAGAAAGAAGAGAACAGATAATTTAAGAACACACATACTACAAGACGGAATATCAAAGCTAAAACATAAAAAAAACGAATAAAGAGGAAAAGGAGGGAATATTGCGAAAGGAAGAATCTGTCTGGCTGTCTCTCGTCACGCGTCAAGGGACGATATTGAAGGCAAGTTTTATCATTCAACCTTTCGTCTTTTGATCCGACAGAAGTCTCGCCCCCCATACACCTCAGCAATCACCAAACTCTGATTCCTTAAATAAACACACTCACATACATATGTACGGTACACATACATACACACGCGTGTGTATATATATATATATATATATATATATATATATATATATATATATGTATATATACATTACATATATATATATATATATATATATATTATATATATATATATATATATATATATATATATATATATATATATATATATATATATATATATATATATATATATATATATATATATATATATATATATATATATATATATATATATATATATATATATATATATATCTCAGAAAGGTGGCTCCAGATGGAGGTAGCCTTGCGATTTTCAACAAGTGATTTGGGATGAGGTTGATAATTCCATTCCATTCTCCTAATTGAGAGCGACTTATCACACTTAACTAACTGCCAAATATATAATTTACCCCATAGTTGATTACACAATGGATTTACCGGATCGATCCTAATACGTTCCAGCATCGTTAGGAATCGAACCCTATTCCTCCCGCTCCTGAGGAGAGGGCCTCACCGCCGTTCATATCAGTAATTGAAAGGTTTTGATGACCAGAATCGGCAAACAATCTCATAGAAGTAAATGTAATTGGAATGTTGCCTTCAGAGATTTTTCCTCAAAGGTCGCCTGTTGAATGTGTGTGTGTATATATATATATATATATATATATATATATATATATATATATATATATATATATATATATATATATATATATATATACATATATATATGTGTGTGTGTGTGTGTGGAAGAGCATAAATATATGTGTACATACATAAGTACGATGAGCATACGCAGAAAATGCTGAACAACAGAAGCAATCAGAAATCTGCCTTGACCATCAGGTTTTCCTCAGATGAAAACAAAATTAATGATCAAACTTAGATAATAATTCATTAATATGCTCTAAGAGATTAATTTTTTCTCGAATGTGGTAAGATTAATGGATGTCATAATGAGATTATATGAACAGATAAAGAGATCAAATGAAATGCACAGATAGATAACAAGGTAAAGAAAACATCATAGGATTAACAGGAAAATCGTATTAGCAACCCTATTTGTAAGTCTTCACTCATTACTGATAAACGGTGAGAGAATTTTAACGCTAGCATGATTACTGTACATAAATCAGCCAAGCGATCACTCGGAAAATCCCCAGCATATTTCATCAAATGAAGAACCGCTTGATTAATCCCATTTGTTATAGGGGAAAGGATTAAGTGGATTTAGATTTCCTTGGAGGAAATGCCAGAATTATGAAAAAGATGAGATTCTCTCCGAATTATCATTATAGATTAAAAAATATGAAACCGATGTTGGAATTGTCATTGGATTTTTAGGTATGTGCGTCTGTATGTGAACAATAAGAAGACTTGTATGTTTGATTATGGACGTATATTCATTGGAGAAAGAGTAAAAATCCTGTAGAACGGCTGCATGAAATTTTCAAGTTTATATCAGTAGCACAGGGCTTAATTGCCTCAAGGGAAATTACAGTTTTGTCTTTGCATGATATAAAATACCAGAGACCTCGAAAGGAATTCAAAAGAACACCAAACACAATTTATGTGTGCTCATCTTTGTTCACGGGTTCCTTCATCTTTACCTTTCCTCTGTGACGGAGAGTAAAATCATGTTTTTCTAACATTCATTTGCTTTTCGAAATCTAACTGTTCAGCACGACTTTCTCTGATCTGTGATATCATCATGCAAAAACAGAGTAAGGCATAACAATGAATCGGTCTCATGAAGAATGAATGTGGCATAACTTGATTTTAGTGAAGTGTGATCCAAAGCCTTTGCATTTTATCACCGATCTTGACGTCTATTGCTGTCCCGACATCTGCTTATTTGAATATATCACATCCTACCGCAGGTCCTTGCAGACCTCCTCCATGTACTGGATTTCCTGATATCCAGTTCAGTGTCTTGGGTTCTCATGAAAAGGTTTAAGCAAAAGAAAACTTTAAGATAACACTCTCAGTTTATTTGATTTCAAAATGATTGTTAATCATATTCTGGACTATCTCCACTGGGAATGAATTAGTGTTGTTGTGATGTGTTTCATGACCTCATTTCAAGAGAACCACTCTGTCTATGTTGCTCCCCTCGTAAAGCCCAATAACGATTGTGATATTACTCTTTCATCATTTTTGGTTTTGTCCTTCTGGTTCTAAGGCTGCTTCCACACTACAATATAACACGCCATAAACACACGGCGGCAACATCTCACACGTATCCCAAAAAGGTTATAAATACCTCAACGGCCGAAAGTGGAGAAGGAACCTTTGGCCAATAGTGGACAATCGAATGAAGCACTATCATGACTACCAATAAGTCGTTGACTTGAATTCAACCTGTTTGTGATGTCTGTGCGATAAATTACTGACGTGTGGACGCACTCTTGGAATTTCAATAGGCAATTATTGCTTTTGCTTTTGAATTTCATTTTTTTTTATTTCGCGTAGGGCAATAATTGTTTCTGTTTTATCTTTATGTATCTCATTTCTCCTGCATAATTACTGCCTTTGTCTTTTGCTGTCACCACCTTCTGGGTAATCTGTCTTTGGTTGTTAGGGGATCACTGCCTCATGTGCCTCATTTTCACTGGATAACTATTGCTTATACCGTTGGTTGTCATGGGATCGTTACTTCTTGTGTCTAACTCTACTCGAAGTAATTATTGCTTTTGTCTTTGAATTTCATGGAGCAATTACTGCTTTTTATTTATGAAGGTAAGATCCTTCCTTTCTCAGTGGGTCTCGCTCTCTCCGAGTAACTGTCTGAAAGTTATGTTTCTTTTTATAAGGGAAGCAACTAAATTTAGGAAGATCCTTTAGAATCTTGTTTTCTTCCTTTTGCCGTTGGAAAGAAATGGACTATCAGGTTTTCATTTTCTTTTGATAACTTCTTATTTGTGCAACACAGGACAAAATATTATCTTCACTTCTGATTCCAGGTACGTCCTGCATTTGAATCCGTCCCGAAGAGTCGAAAGCTCAGTTAATTCCCAAAATGAAACGAAGCTTAATTGAATAATATTTCACTTCGTTCGGACGATCATTACCCGAGTGGAAGCCAGCGCGTTTAATTGGTATCTCGGAGGGGAATTAATGTGGCTGCGTTTGTTTGGGATATTGTGGCCCAGGGATATGGGGTTAATGGCAGATGTATGGGCCAGGTTTATTGGATGGTGGCTGTTCATTTCCTTTTTAAGGCTGTTGTCAGCATAGCCGTTCAGTTGACCCGTTAGGAGATATTTTCATCCAAACATCTTTAGTTTCTCATTTTTTAATTTTTTCATAACCTGAGATGCTCATCAAAGGATGGTGATTTGTTATTGTATTCTTGATGGAACCTTTGACGTTCTTGATCTAGTCAAAGGATGTGGCTCTGATGTTGTATAGCTGGTGGTTGTGGTGCTTGTGGAAGATATGTTGTTGTGACGGTTTAGATAACGAGTGTTCATCGTTTATGTATTTCATAAGCACTTGCAAACACATTATCCTCTGTGTGTGTATATATATATATATATATATATATATATATATATATATATATATATATATATATATATATATATATATTATAAATAAAAGTGAATGTTTGTATGTTTTTTTGTTTGGACTATAGGAGTCCAAACCGGAGTCTGGACAAACTTGGCACGTGGCCAACCCATCATTTGACCAAACTTACACAATAGAGTAGGTTTCAAACCCGTACCCACGTGACAGACAGACACGAACAGACATAACACGAGATCCGAAGAGATCCGTTTTCTGTAGTATATATATATATATATATATATATATATATATATATATATATATATATATGTAATATATAAGAAGGCCCATAAAACACTATTTAAACGTTGAAACCATATATTTCGTTGTTTGTGCCCCTGTTCACTGTGTATGGACAGGTGTGTTACAATGTATATATGAAGGTGTGGCCTTAGGCCTGTGTTAGCATCAAAATATCATAAGATGTCATGCGAAATCTTCTTCAAAAAGGGTTAAATTGAAGGTTCATTTTGTTGGTTTGATTGATTAGTATTTCAATCTTTCTTTTTGTGGAATTATAAAACAATAAAATAAATCATTTAATATGTAGAAAATTCCTGACTAGGTAACGTCATCCTATTTCAGCAGTTAGGGATAACCATTACACGGTATACCACGTGACTAAATAATGGAAAATGAAAGGATTATCAGAACTGAGTTGCTCTCTGGTTGGTTTGGATAAATAGAGCAGTTGCGAATTATCCAGGTACTCAAACATATCAGACCATTGATTTTTACGGAGACGTAAATATGAACCTGTCAGGAGGACAATCAATGGCTTTTCGCCAAACGAAATGATGGTGATGTTCTGAAGAAACGCCAATTGAAAGGCTTGTTTTTGTACCTATACTGGAACCCACCTGTCCAGCCAAGGAGAATGGTATATGGTCAACTGAAATAGTGTTTATGGGCCCTTAAAAGAAATGGCTTAATGGTGAGCATCAAAATATCAATAAGATGTCCGGAAAATTAAATATGAAGACAGAAAAAACAATAAATAAATCACAAAATCCTATTTCAAGTAAAAGTGACTAAATAGCCTTGATAAAGCCGAATTATGCCAACACAGACCATTGCACAATCAATGGCTTTTCGGAAATGATGGTGATGTTCTGAAGGGAATAGAAGGCTTGTGTGTACCTCTGGACCTACCAGCCAAGGAGAATGGTATATTCCTGAACTCTTCCCTAAAAGAAATAGCTTAATGGTGAAGTAATTCCGTATATATGAAGACAGAAAAATACCAAAATAAGTAAAAAAAGGAGAGGTAACAAATTTGTACAGAGAGAGAGAGAGAGAGAGAGAGAGAGAGAGTTTCTACAAGCATCCCATAAAGAAGGTCGAGGTGATTCCTCTGGCACCGAACATCCGAAGAAAAAGCCCTTGGCTCCTCTCCTCAGACAGCAACCAACCACCGGGGGATTTCTGCAGCAGGTTCTCGACTCGAGTGAGTCTTTGGCAGATGTGTTTGTGTTTGAATATTCGTGTTCGAGGAAGTGTGAGAGCGGATGTGCCTTTTATCTGTTTTCCCAAACTTATGGCGTTTTAATCAGTGCTGCCAAGTCGGAAGTTCAACTAACTCCCAAAATGAGAACAATGCTTTAGTTAAATTATACATCGCCTGGTTAATCATTACCCGAGTGGAAACTAATGCGTGGTTTGGTATCTCTCAAGGAATTGATGTGGTTGCGTTGTTCGGAATGTTTTGTCCTGAGGGAGCCGGAATGATGGATTGGATATACCTGCTGGGTATTCAGGTTGTTTCCTTTTTAACTGCTTGTTTCCGGTTGCTGTAGACATACATATTAAATTATTATTGTTTTTCTCACTACCTAAATTAACTCTCTAAAAAAATATGTCTACGGCTCTTTTAATTGCTTTTTCAATTTTTCCTTTCTGACTGAAAGTGTTCTTGTGATATGAGTTTTCTGTTGGTGTTGCTGTTAGGGTTTGCTGTGGTGGTCAGGGAAAGATGGTTTCGCCGAGATGTAATGATAGCTTTGGATGAGGTATTGCTGATGCTAATGGCGTTATTATTGTATTTATATATTCAAGTGGTTAATAAAGATTGCTAAATAATACAAAAATATCCGTATAAACATATATACTTTTCCCACACACCCTTTTTTCCATTGGCAGGGAGCACAAAGAAGGCTATCCCCACAACTTTCACACTGAGTCCAGCAGATTTTGAAACGCTTCTAATGTTGGTGGACTGTGAGGGGTTGAGCGGGAGCGATCCATGGACCTAGAAAGCGTGAGCCTAGTATTGATCATCTTCAAACTTACCAGTCTTGAGGAAAAATGTTAAAAGAGGAAGAAGTCTGATAATGAATGGAAAAGAAGGCAGTCTTTATTTCCACAGAGAGGCGAGAGAAGGAAAGGAGACTTTTTTAGAAGTGACCAATAAAGAAGGAGGAGGCGTTTCCTCCTGGCACTGAACACCCGAGGGAAAAGCCCCGAGAGCCTCTCCCAGAGACAACAGCCAATCTCCATAGGACTTAAGGACCAACTTTCCTGGGTAAAGTGTTTCTCTGGCTGCGAGTTTGTTCTAGGAGATGTAAAAGAGAATGTTCCTTTCTCTCGCCTTGCTTTCAACGTTACTTTCTATTCCAGGGAAAGAAATCTTTTGTTCGCATTTTTATAACATTTTTTGATGGCAGCAAAATACTCGTTGATTGGTTTTGTTGTTATATACTACTTCGTAATTATTGATGTTATTACTGCAGTTCTAACTGTTTTCAGATTTTCTGTATCCTGATTATTCATTTTTGTAGGGTCGTGTCAGTTCCCATAAGAACATTACTGACGTCTTTTATTGGCTGGTAAAACAAAACTATCGCGCATTATACTTTTAAAAAAATAATCCATTTCATCTGCGTGAGCAGCTTATTTGTTTTTACGAACAGACCAGAAGAATAACAAAAACAAACACAAAATAGACCCACTAAAATACTGCTCTTAAGGTAGAAACACAGATCTGCAGACGAAGACCAATCAAGAAGGCTGCTCCCACAGGCCTTTGAAGCAGGTATCGTGGAGGAAAGGACAACAAACTTGATGACGATGAGACAACATTAATCAAAGGCAGCAGCATCCAAGGAGGTTCCGGCTTCTGTTTTTATCAAAACGATCTCAAATTACTCTCTCTCTCTCCCTCTCTCTCTCTCTTGTTCCTGCAGTTACACACACCCACCTGTTTCTCTCTTTTACACGCCTTGTTCGTTAAGTTTCAGGTTGGATAAGGTACAGGACCACAACGATACGAGACCGTTCCCTTGGTCTACGGAGCCTCGGTGAAATTCCGCTACTCATCTCTTTCCTGTGTTTTATCTTCCACAAGTCTCCGCTCATCTCCTGCCTCTCCATTCACAGTCCTCATTCAAGTGGTCTGAGCGTCCGCAAAGAACTGACAAAGGTGCCAGGTGAAAAGTTCGGTATGAGCCTTGTGGCAATCACTAACCTTTAAACACTGTGCAAGGAGTAGCTTTAAGATCGACCAGTCGACTTTTCTTTTCTTAGTCTCAACTGACAATTGGTCTAAAAATGTACATTCAGAGGATGCCGATGGATGCAAGACAACAGGCAAGAAGAATAAAAGGTTCTTAGTTCAACTCCATGATGAAACACCTACAAAAGACTCAGTAACTTCTCCCTGGATCTTAATTATTTGCATGATGAAAGAGTATAAATGCTGTAAATATGTTGCAATATAGGGATCTTCGTTCTAATGTGCTTGAATTACAAATTAATTTGCAAAACAAACTAACATGCGTGCAATATGGAGAGGTTTGGGCCAGGAAACTAGCAAAATAAGATCATTCTAAAATCATCCATGCTGGTAATATTTGGCTGCTTGTCGCAACAATATTCACAAAATAAAATTTGCCAGACATGTTGCCAAATATGATAGTTTTCATTGCAAGATTTTTAAAATACAAAATAATTCACAAATCATCTGAGCCTGTTGGCAATATAGGTGTGTTTAACACAAGATAGTGTCATCACCCAAGATATGCCTTTGTGCAGAACTGCCAATCTCAGACAGCTGAGACCTCATGGGAAACACAAGGGAGAGTTGGCCAGCCATTAAGAAAGTCTTCCACATCTTCACATCTGCATCTGTGAGCTAAAACCAGATAGCAATTTTTCGTGCAAGCTCAATTCCTTCATTTTGCTCTTTCCTTACGATAACTTGATTTTTGTTAGATTTAAAGTTTTAAAGGAGCTGTTTTGACAATTAATCCCAGAACTTGAGGATGAACATACATACAAGCGTAAGCCTTTTGCAGGTCAAGAGGATGAAAGGATTGGCTATTGACTTTAGCATTTATATGAAAATGATATAACTAGCATACATGGCCATGAATTACAATCATATAACAATGAATAAATTTTGTGATTTATTTTTCATTAACCTTTATGTAATCATTCTTCATACACCCATTTTCTTTAAATGCCGTCAAGGAATTTACTCACAATGGTACTTTAACCACACTTCTTAGAGTCATGAAAATCCCACTTCATCCCAGATCACTCGCACCAACTCATTCAACGGGAAATGACGTCATCCATTATCTTGGGTTTTCGCTGTTCGTGTCAAGCTCATCTTAGGCTCTCAAAGGAATCGTCATAAAACATCGAGCTTCTCCCTGCTGTGTACGAGTATACCACACGGCATGACACGAGGCTCTGTCATATGACTGGGCATTAACACTACATTGCAACGTCCCTTACGCGAGTCAGAACAAGATCCTGCCTCATTGCAAGGAGCTGTTCCCTGATGGAATTGCTTCTATACCGTTGTTTTTGGGTCTCGACGGAATGTCAGTTCGCAATATTTATTATGTAATAGTATGAACCCAGGAAGTGAACGAGAGAGAGAGATAACAAAAACAATTGAAATTCCCACTTATGATTCCGGCCTGGTTTCATATACGTTACATTAAATCACAAAAAGTAAGAAATAAATAAAAAGAAGATAAAGGAAAGAAAATGACATAGAAATTTAGTAAGGAAATTCCATCATCAGATTATCTCGTCACTATTCAATTTTTTGCTAGAGGTTAACGAACTCCTTTTGAGAGTTTCGGAACTGGCCGACTTTCACCTCTACGTCGATGTCGATCAGAGATTTATTTATTTTCTCTCTGGTTTATTTTACTATTTCGGATGAATGGGAGGAAGAGGAGAATGGAAGATGGAATCACCTGCTGTGAATTCCTAGGTATCTTAGAACAATTATCCGTTCCACAATGGACCCGTATCATGTGAGATACATTTCGAGGAATTCCTTTTCTAATCGCCCCGGTATGTTTCCTTATTTGCAAAATCTAATATATTGGGAGAACCTAGTTTCAGAATATGTGCTTCATCTTTTTAAACTTTTTAAAATGTGATAATTTTATCCTAATCAAACTATATTTGACTTATGTTCATTGTTTTAGTTTTCTGAAAAGAAAACTATTGTGCCGGCTTTGTCTGTCCGTCCGCACATTTTCTGTCCGCCCTCAGATCTTAAAAACTACTGAGGCTAGAGGGCTGCAAATTGGTATGTTGATCATCCACCCTCCAATCATCAAACATACCAAATTGCAGCCCTCTAGCTTCAGTAATTTTTATTTGATTTAAGGTTAAATTTAGCCATAATCGTGCGTCTGGCAACGATATAGGCCAGGCCACCACAGGGCCGTGGTTAAAGTTTCATGGGCCGCGAAAGGGAAAAGGCCTAAAAAGAATCATAATTCCAAATATTATTATAAAAACAAGAAATTTGCTTCGATGTTTTAATCTAATATTCATAGTTTTCCATACGTGTTTGCTGTTTTCTGGAATAATCTTTCAATGTTCATTATCTTGCTTGTTTACTTTATTTATTTTTCCATTCATTTTCATCTGTTTATCAGAACTCACACCAACTGTCCCTGTGCTCCTCAAAAAGCTGCTTTCTCCACTTCCTTCTGATCAAAATTTTGACTGTTGTTAACTGACTGTTCTCAGTCCCCGTAATATCATAAAATGATAAAATGATATCAAGAGAATGCCAACAATGTCAGTAAATGATAACAAGAAAATAACAAGAGAAAAACAAGTGATAACAAGAGAATAACAAGAGAAAAACAAGATATAATGAGAGAATGACAAGAAAAGAAAGTGATAACAAGTCAATAACAGGAGAAAAAGAAAATGATAACAAGCAAATAACAAGAGGTTAAATGGATAATTTCCCACTACAAGACTCTAACCTCACGCGCATTTAGCCCCACCAAATAGAGGAATCACCTTTTATTTGCGAGGTCTCATTAGCTACCCTGGAGAGAGAGAGAGAGAGAGAGAGAGAGAGAGAGAGAGAGAGAGAGAGAGAGAGAGAGAGAGAGAGAGAGAGAGATTACTTTATGTGACACGCCTATAATTCTATAGAGACTGGAGGAATAGCCTCATATCTTAATTAACTCCGAATATAATAACAACCTAGCGTCGTACCTTTGTGCATATATTAATTGATCAAGATTTTTTTAAACTTTTACAGCTCTTATCTTTGTTCCAGGTATGTTTTACATATAATAGAAGATAGATTTTATTATAATATCCCACATTATAACCTAATTCCATGAGAGGCAGGGACCTAGGGACCTCGTTATAAGCCAGAAGCCCCGTTCTCTTTGTCCTGGGAAACATAATCTCAAGGAAATTCGTTATTTACATTCGGGTCGAGGAGCCAAAATATGACGGTGGTAGATTGGTGTTTAGGTATATGAGTGTTACTTGCTTGTTCCTAAACAATAGTACAGATATGACTTCAGGTAATCTTTTAAAAATAAGTGATACCAGACCAAAGAGGCGAAACGCCTACTGTTTGAACAGAAATGTCACCTATTTACAGCAAGTAACTAAAGCTGGGGCCATAACCTCAGTCAAGTCTGAAATTCTCAGAAATTCAATGAAGTTGTCGTCCATTAGTCTTTCTAATCAGGTGGACCATTAGAGTGTTAAGCTGATATTGTCGTAGAGTCGAAAGTCTTCAATCGCTTAGTGGCGCCTTCGCCATGACACTCACTGTCCCTGACGATGGAGTGAAGAAAAGTAAGTTTATACAATCACGATAAGAGGAAGTATCCGTGATGCAATAACGACGTGATGCGACTCACTACAATACTGCGTGGTCGTTGGCCAGGAGTATTGGCATTTCTATCAGAGAAAGAATAAGACAAAAACCAATAAAACCGGAAAATAACTATTACAAAGTGACAAGATCATGATAAAGTCTTGATAAATTTTTGGGAAAAATCAGGCATTAAATTTCACCTGGACTTAATCTCTTGAAATGAATTTAATATAGAAATGCCTTTATTATCACTCCCAGAACATTCCCAAGCTCGTATTTCTATTAGCAAAAGTCTGTCGCAATTTCCTTTCGTATTTAGTCTGTTTTCAATAGCACTGATTCATTGTTTGTTGCATAAAACAAAACTTTTGTTAAGATGGTCTTAAATATGTATTTAAAGATTAAATGAGGCAGGAAAATGCCGAATCTCTCTCTCTCTCTCTCTCTCTCTCTCTCTCTCTCTCTCTCTCTCTCTCTCTCTCTCTCCCTCCTCCTCTCTCTCTCTCTCTCTCCTTGGAATATGGAAGTTAATGAGTGGCTGCAAACGGAGGGTAACTCCTCTATTTAACAGGTTTAATTGTACGAGAGTGAGAGTCTTCCGTAAGACGACGTTTCGTGAACAAGAATTGAATGTCCTGCTAACGCTAAGAGAGAGAGAGAGAGAGAGAGAGAGAGAGAGAGAGAGAGAGAGAGAGAGAGAGAGAGAGAGAGAGAGAGAGAGCTATCAAAAACGTATTGGGCTATAAAGACAGGAGGAGAGATCTTGGAATCTACTGCTGGGAAGTTAATGGAAATGAGAAACTATTACTTGAAATTCCGTAAGACTGAACGAGATGTATATATACATAATATTGGATGAGTTCATTAAAGTGTCCACCTCAAAACATGTGTCCCTAGAAATTATGCTTCATTTCCCAGGCAAAATGATTCAAAGGCTTTCACAAATAATGCCCTCATTTTTTGCCTAAAAAGAAGGTTTTACAAATAGAAGCTGAAGAAAGTCTTGTCAGACATGACAGGCCGAGATTCCACTAAACAGCAACATCAAAACTTGGTCTGGAGACACGAAACCCAGCCTCCCCTTCAGCTTCCCCTGACAAGAGAGAGAGAGAGAGAGAGAGAGAGAGAGAGAGAGAGAGAGAGAATTTTGCTACATGTCTTCCCTGTCAGACATCCACATATGCGTTTGCACTTCAAACTCTCGTTACTATCAAACCATAACTGAAAAAGAGAGAAAGTTTGTGGAATTGTCGCTCTATGATTAATTGCTAATAAGCAACGATTTATGAGAAAAGAGTGGAATAAGACAAAAGTAATTATGAGATGATCATCTTCTTAAAACTCTCATTTGATTAACACAAAAGAGGAAAGGTCGAAGAGATTAGCCTGGAACTTACGTCAGAAGCCAGATGGGAGGAAGATGGGTATTATAGCAAGGAAACTCTCTCTATAAGGAAGGCAATTATAATGTCTATGATCGGATTTGCCGTTTCCTTTGGCCAGTAACCTAATGAAAAACTTTCTGATTTACCTTGAAATTATTCAGACTTGCAAAACACCATATGAATACTAAAATGATTGAAAAGATGCCAGAACTACTCTTACCTTGGAGAATAAAGAGAAATCTACAGAAATTCAAGAATATTATTACCTGTTCTCAAAGAAAAGAAACAGATCTCGTAAAAAGAAAGTGGGTTCGATAGAGTTCATACATCCGCCCTTACAAGTTAAATAGATAAACTTGCTTCTTACGAAACCACTACTAAAATCCTTCCATAAAAAACGGCTATTACGAACGTATACTCGGTTATGAGGCCTTTACTGACATCAGCGAGAACCCCAATCTTAGAGAATGGGTTAGGTGGTTACATGCCACCAAATCATCAATTTTGAATTGATTTTTCTCCAAGAATGAATCATCTTGCGGGGTAACCTCGCTGAATTTCATCCAGATTTGTTCGCCTCTTATCGAGATATACTGCTTAAACTAACAAACACAAACTCCCTACACAAACACCCACAAACATGAAGGAAACAAACTTTCCTCCAACTCCGTAACCAAGGATAGCCAACATAAAATACGAAAGATCAGGATACAACCGCAAAGCAGGAAAGGAAAACCTCATTAACATTGTAATAAAACGCCTCAACAACTAAAGATCAAAATCCCTCTCATTTCAGCTAAGGAAATCACAAAAGGAATTCGAGATTCAAAAGGCAGAATACAAATGATGAAAGTCCTGAATAATATTCCACTCGTCAAATCTTAATCTCTTTGCTTAATTACACCAAACCTGAGAGGAACAGATTTTATTAAGCGTTCTGGGCGATGATTATCTGTTACAAATTCTTTTTCAAGTCTTATTCTCCTTGGAAATATTTTCTTTTTTGAAGGGTCAATTAAATTTATTGCCGTTTTGTTTCGTTTATCACTAAATTATTATTATTAATTATTATTATTATTATTCAAAAGAAGAACCCTATTCATTTGGAACAGGCCTACAGGGCTACTGACCTGAAATTCAAGCTCCCAAAGAATATGGTGTTCATTCGAAAAAAGTAATAGAAGGTAATGGGAAATACAGAAAGAGGAGATCAGTTATTAGAAAAACAAATAAATCAACAAATTAAAAAGATAGTTAAGTTTTAGGTCTACTTCCACTTACACACAAACAACATATATATATATATATATATATATATATATATATATATATATATATATATATATATATATATATATATATATATATGAGTGAACGTTTGTATGTTTGTGCGCTATAGAAATCCGAACCGGCTGACAAACCAAGACAAAATCTGGCACGTGGCCAGAGCTTATAACTCGAAATCAGACCCCTACCCTTCGTGGCAAACATCAAGCACACACAAATTGAATGAAATTTCCTTATTTACCAGTTCCGTCAGGTTTTCCTTCAGGTGCTTTATGGGTTAATGGTCATTTTTCGCCTGAGCGGTCCAGGTTTTCTTCCATGCGTTGTGAGACGTGTGATTAGCCTGCAACAATAAATCCCCGTCAGATAGTATATATTATATGTAAATAAATAGAAATATGTATATATATAATATATATATATGTATATATTATATACATATAATTATATATATATATATACATATGTATATATATTATATACATATAATTATATATATATATATATATATATATATATATATATATATATATATATATATATATATATATATATATATATATATATAATGTGTGTGTATACAAGACGAATGAAACACAAGACGAAACTACCAAGCGTTTTTGGTATTTTAATATAGTTTTGGAGTAATTTCTGCCCTCTCTCTCTCTTCCTTATCTGCCTAACTGTCCATCTATGTAGCTATCTATCTATCTATAAATTTATATATATAAATGTGTGTATATATATATATATATATATATATATATATATATATATATATATGTAATTACATAATTTCTCCCCTTGTAGAGTCACCCATCTCAATCCTGGTTATGACCCACCACCTTCCACAATCTGCCAAACACATCATTGAGTACTTGTGGCAAGAGAGGCACCATCAATGATTTTGGGAAGGGATTCTGATATATATATATATATATATATATATATATATATATATATATATATATATATATATATATATATATATATATATATATATATATATATATATATCCCTCAGTCACTGTCACTGGATTCGATCTCTTGTCTCTCACTTGTGAGATGGGCAGCAGTTGGTGCCAGCCTTCCACTTCTCTGCAAGCCATTTGGGATGAGGTTGCTAGGGCCTGCACGTATATAAACCCTGGTTACAACCATCGCAGTCATTCGAACACCCAGGTTGCTATTCCAGCTCTTAGGTCAGCAAAGGAGGTTAGTGTTTTCAAGGGAGCAAGCCCAACCACTCGTGTGCATGTATGTGAAATGTTCATTTCATAATGCACTGTATGTCGGAGTGAAGGTGCGAGACTCCACTGGGAGCTAGCTCCTAGTCGAAAAGCAGAACTTCCTCCAACAACCTCCTTTGACGCATAAAGAGAAGAAAATTCGAGAGGAGAAAATGGAAGCTAATCATCTCTTTGTCTTCCCTCGCAGAATGTCTACGTCTCTTCACTCTCGCGCCATTTCTTTATCGAAGTTTGAGGTGAGAATATTCGTTTTTGCTTTCGGCTTTGCGACACTCACTTGTCTCTTTCCTCTCCGATTTTTAATGTGTTTTTTTCTGCCCTTTCTTTGTTGTTGCTTTTGTCGTCCATGGCTGTCTGCAATTTCCTAGTCTTGTCTCTGGAGCTGATGCAGCTTTCGCTCAGTCATCGATCTCTGGATCGATCGGTGGATAAAGAAGAAGAATGATCCCATAATGATCTGTACCACTTATTTTTAAAAGATTGTCTGAAATCACATCTTTACTACTGTTTAGGAACATTATGATAAAATTCTATCTTCTATTATATGTAAAATATACCTGGAACAAAGATAAGAGCTGTAAAAGGTACGACGCTAGGTTAGTATCATATTCGGAGTTAATTAAGATTTGAGGCTATTCCTCCAAGGTCTATGACGATTAAACATGAATTAAGTAGCGCATAAAAAATCCTCTCTATAGAATTATAGGCGTGTCACATAAAGTAAGGTCTCTCTCTCTCCAGGGTAGCTAATGAGACCTCGCAAGTAAAAGGTGACCCCTATTTGGTGGGGCTAAATGCGCGTGAGGTTAGATTTCTTGTAGTGGGGAAATTATCCATTTAGCCTCTTGTTATTTGCTTGTTATCATTTTCTTTTTCTCCTGTTATTGACTTGTTATCACTTTCTTCTCTTGTCATTCTATCTTGTTTTTCTCTTGTTATTCTCTTATCATTTGTTTTTCTTTTGTTATCATTTACTGACATTGTTGGCATTCCCTTGATATCATTTTATTATTTTTTGATATTACGGGGACTGAGAAGAGTCAGTTAACAACAGTCTAAATTTAGATCAGAAGGAAGTGGAGAAAGCAGCTTTTTGAGGAGCACAGGGACAGTTGGTGTGAGTTCTGATAAAAAGATGTAAATGAATGGAAAAATAAATAAAATAAACAAGCAAGATAATGAACATTGAAAAATTATTCCCGAAAACAGCAAACACACTTGGAAAGCTATGAATATTAGATTAAAACATCGAATCAAATTTCTTGTTTTTATCTTAAAATTTTAAATTATGGTTCTTTTTAGGTCTTTTCCCTTTCGGGGTCACTGGAGTTTCGTAACGTTTCAAAGACGGTTTGAAATTAAGAGTTCAAAGATCAGGAGAGAATTTTTGAAACAGCCCCCCCCCCCCGCAAAATCACAAGACATTCTATCACTGGTAGTTTGTTTAGTTTTGGTCAGAATAAATGAAACAAGAAAAATATGCGCCGAAGTTTCTTGGGCGCAATTGAGTTTTCTGTACATCGTGTAATCAAGGCCACCGAAAATAGATCTATCTTTCGGTGGCCTGGCCTATATCGTTGCCAGACGCACGATTATGGCTAAATTTAACCTTAAATAAAAAAAAAATTACTGAGGCCAGAGGCCTGCAATTTGGTATGTGTGATGATTGGAGGGCGGATGATCAAAGCACCAATTTGCACCCCTCTAGCCTCATTAGTTTTGAAGATCTGAGAGCGGACAGAAAAAATTGCGGACGGACAGACAAAGCCAGCATAATAATGTTCTTTTCAGAAAACTAAAACAATGAACATAAGTCAAATATAGTTTGGTTAGGATAAAAATATCGCACTTTAAAAAGTATACAAAGATGAAGCACATTCTGAAATTAGGTTCTCCCAATATATTAGATTTTGCAACCAAGAAAACATACCGAGGCGATTAGAAGAGGAAATCTCGAAATGCATCTTACTAGATACGGATCCATTATGGAACGGAAAATTGTTCTAAAATACCTAAGAATTCACAGTAGGTGATTTCATCTTCCATTCTCCTCTTCCTCCCATTCATCCGAAACAGTAAAATAAATCAGAGAGAAAATAAATAAATCTCTGATCGACGTCGACGTAGAGGAGAAAGTGGGCCAGTTCCAAAACTCTCAAAAGGAGTTCATTGACCTCTAGCAAAAAATTAATTGAATAGTGACGAGATAATCTGATGTAGGAATTTCCTTACTAAATTTTTATGTCATTTTCTTTCCTTTATCTTCTTTTATTTATTTCCTACTTTTTATGATTTAATGTAATGTATATGAAACCAGCCCGGAATCATAAGTGGGAATTTCAATTGTTTTTGTTATCTCTCTCTCTCTCTCTCTTTCACTTCATGGGTGCGCACTATTCAGGCACCCTGATGATTAGAGCCATAAATCCAAGTAATATACCTAAAAAACTTAACATGTTTCTTTTTAAAACTAAGATTTCACCAATTCACGAAATATTGTTCAGGTTACCAGTCCCTGCCACCGTAAGTCCCTGGTAGGACCAAACAGGCAATCACGGGAGCATTGATAACAGACAGCCCCACCATCTGCATACTGAATATAATTTCCTGGCTGCTAATGACATTTAATTCAAACACTGCATTATATGAATGACGCCACCGGCGTAAGAAGTTACTGTCTGGTGCTGACTTAGGCACTGGACGTCCTCTTGTTGCAAATTCGTAGCAATGTTGCCAATGCTGGTAGGCAGAAAAAGAGGCGGTGCTGACAATACTGGAAAATTTGTCAAATGCCCAGTTGTGTATTCAGTTGTTTTTGCGAGAGATAACCTTTGTTATTCATACAACAGTAAACAAAAATAAAGCAATCAATCATTATCAGAGAGACTGAGTTACAAAGTAAAATCCCAAGGTGAATACAAAATGGCAAGTGGTTCTACCCCGTTCTTTTCTTCCACAGCATTAACTTCTACCTTTCCTCTCGATACTTCCCGGTGATGTCACTCTCTCGCCCTGTGAGACCACTGGTATTATTCTATCTTATCGACTCTGTATCCCCAGCGCAGTAATTCTGGACACGAGCTGAATCAAAACACTGAGCATAGGTAACATCATTATTCCTTTCCATAAACAAACCACTCTCTTAAAAATGAAGAGACAAAAGAGAAGAGAAAAGCCGAACAGACACAACGACAAACGGATCAACTTCTGTATTTCCAAAAGTGTCAACTTTGACAGGGTAATGCAAAAGCTTCCAGCATATTACAGTTTCGCTTTTCAGAGGATTTGTTTTCGAAATGGAACCGGATCAAGCGTTACTAATATCCAGTAAACGTTTCCTTTGAGCACTATTAACACAATGGAATCTCTGGAAAACGTTAATGTAGCCTAAATAGAACTAAAATGAAATCCTTTATCTGAGTTCAACCTCTTTTGTAATAACAGAGAAAATATTTCTTGTTATTTTCAGCCACCAAATCTGCGTTGTAATTAACTCTCTGATAAAGTTGCTTCGTCAAGACTTTAACATCTTTCAAATTTCTCTTGGAAACGTTTTATGAGATGCAATTCGCCGTTAAATAGTTAAGGAAGAGAAGGGCCCTGAAAACTTACTTTGTTTGCTTCGAATTATAGCAGCTCACCTTTTTCAAACTTCAAATTAAATAACCTTCACTCCCCCCAAAAAATATTAAGGTTATAATAATCATGCAAGGAAACTGGCAGGGCTTCGAGAACACTGCACAAAAAACTATATGTGAGGACCTATCAAAATGATATTAAAATTCCGAGTCCATTATCACACAGCCTGAGGGAGAAAGAAAAAGAGAGGGAGGGAGAGACTGGGATATCGCTATCGTGATTGCAATACAGTGGCATAACATTTTTGCAAAATGTGATGGGAAATTTTTTTTCAACCTTTTGCACAACTTTTTCTTCTCTTGTTCATTTTATTTATGAAGAAGATGGATGGTTCCAGAGTAGTTTACTATACAGTCACAGCAATGTTTCTACAATCACAGTGTGAGGCAGCATAGCCTTCTTAACCCTTATCAGCTCTGATGAGAACTTACCTGGAACCCTCGATTTTGAGCCCTGTTACTTTCCAGACGGTCACCGGAACTTGTATGGCACGGAACTTGGCTACCCATGAAGGTCCCCCACCAACAAGCTAAAATGAAAAGTGAACAATTGGTTAGATATGGAAATACAAAACAAAATGAAAACAGAACACATTTTTGTTTACCAGTCTTTTGGGTGACTTCATGGAAAGACAACAACCCTCGCCATTCTAAACCTGCTAAGCCTCACGGCCTCTACTTCACCTACATAGGAGCTGCAGAGGCGCACGTCGAACTCACTACTTGCAACGCGGCAAACGCTTTGTGTATCAAATCACAGGAGGCGGTCGAAGTCTGATTTCACAAAGGAAGCGTGTTTTCATCCCGAAGTCAGAGGATGCTAATGACAGTATCTGCTTTCTTTTGCTTTAGAACCATCCTGGATTAGGGCACGGTACCAAAATAGGCCATAAGAAAAATGGAAGAATCTACCGACTAAGGCGTATTAATGAGGACACTTCTCTAGGGTGCTCTTCTAAGTCATGTGGAAAAATAGATCAAAGGAACTTAATGACGATGAGACTTCGTGCGAGGTAAAGCAACAACACTCAAGGTTGTTCCTTTCATTTTTTAAGAGAAACTCACACTGCTGTCGCAATACCTCTCTCTCTCTCTCTCTTCGTATCCTTTCGTGTGTCTCTCACGTATTTACTGGCTGTTACATTTCTCCATTTACCTATTTATGTCTTTCATCACTATCTACCTTAGGTACAATAAATGCTGAACTACAAAATACAAATACAGACATCGCATCTTTGAAAGAGGTTCCTATTTTTTTAGTATTTAATGACAAGGACCTCTGTTGATTTCGGGATGCGGAATCTAATCAAAAGCTGCAGTGTCTAAGGCGAACATTCGAGATTTCAAAGTGGAGCATTTGACCAATGCGAGAGAGAAAAAGCGCGTCAAGCTTACGACCCGTTTTAGAAAAACGCCTCATCCTTTCGTCATTCGGTTCCGTGAAATGTCATCGTTTCACAGTCATTCAGTATTGTTAAAATACATCTCATGCTATGCAGACATATCGTGTGGATTATTCGAAATAAATAAATTAATGCTTCAGTCCTGAAAGACACCATTTAGAATGAGGAGCATTTCTTTAATTACCTTTATCTGTGAATATAACTGAACTTGACGTGAAAGTGAAGTATTAATCTGAGAATACTCTAAGAAAAAAAAAACTATGTCATGATTATAGAACAATATCTAAGATGCTTTTTCACCTCGATATGATAAGGAAACAATTTTGCGAGATAGATAGATAAGTAGATAGACAACGTCCGTGCAGAAAAACTAAGGGGAGAGGGAGAAAATAAAAAGAAAACTAAAAACTTTATGACTGTACACATCGCCTTTTTCTAAAAGGAAAATGAAAGGAGACTTAACGTCAATGTTAGACAAACCATTGAACATGGAAGATATTTCCGAAACGAAAGCAGAAGAGAAATGAAATATGTACTGCGTACGGGAGAAACAAGAATGAAAATAATTCATATACATGGTAATTAAATTTCTCTCTCTCTCTCTCCATGGTTTCAGAACTTCTGCATTACAGAGGGGCAAAGACCTGAGGTAAAAATGTCTTTGGCATTTTTGTGTCACGGGACATTTCGTGCATTTCCCTTGTCAGGGGAAGCTGAAGGGGAGGCTGGGTTTCGTGTCTCCAGACCAAGTTTTGATGTTGCTGTTTAGTGGAATCTCTGCCTGTCATGTCTGACAAGACTTTCTTCAGCTTCTATTTGTAAAACCTTTTTAGGCAAAAAATGAGGGCATTATTTGTGAAAGCCTTGGAATCATTTTGCCTGGGAAATGAAGCATAATTTCTAGGGACACATGTTTTGAGGTGGACACTAATGAACTCATCCAATACTACGTATACATCTCGTTCAGTCTTACGGAATTTCAAGTAATAGTTTCTCATTTCCATTAACTTCCCAGTAGTAGATTCCAAGATCTCTCCTCCTGTCTTTACAGCCCAATACGCATTTTATAGCTCTCTCTCTCTCTCTCTCTCTCTCTCTCTCTCTCTCAATTCTTGTTCACGAAACGTCGTCTTATGGAAGACTCTCACTCTCGTACAATTAAACCCGTTAAATAGAGGAGTTACCCTCTGTTTGCAGCCACTCATTAGCTTCCACATTCCAAGGGGAGAGAGAGAGAGAGAGAGAGAGAGAGAGAGAGAGAGAGAGAGAGAGAGAGAGAGAGAGAGATTCGGCATTTTGCTGCCTCATTGCATCTTTAAATGCATATTTAAGAAATGCAACGAACAATGAATCAGTGCTATTGAAAATAGACTAAATACGAAAGGAAACTGCGACAGACCTTTACTAATAGAAAAACGAGCTCGGGAATGTTCTGGGAGTAATAATAAAGGCATTTCTATATTAAATTCACTTCAAAAGATTCAGTCCAGGTGAAAGTTAATGCCTGATTTTCCCCTAAAATTTGTCAAGACTTTATCAAGATCTTGTCACTATGTAATCGTTATTTTCGGCTTTCTGTTCAGGTTTTATTGGTTTCTGTCTGATTCTTTCGCTAATAGAAATGTCAATACTCCTGGCCAACGATCACGCAGTATCGTAGTGAGTCGCATAACGTCATTATTGCATCACGGATACTTCCTCTTGTCGTGATTGTATAAGCTTACTTTCCTTAAATCCTTCGTCAGGGACAGGGAGTGTCATGGCGAAGGCGCCACTAAGCGATTGAAGACTTTCGACTCTACGACAATATTAGCTTAACACACTAATGGTCCATCTGATTAGAAAGACTAGTGGACGACAACTTCATTGAATTTCTGAGAATTTCAGACTTGACTGGGGTTATGGCCCCAGCTTTAGTTACTTGCTATAAATAGGTGACATTTCTGTTCAAACAACAGACGTTTCGCCTCTTTGGTCTGGTAATCGCAGCGATATGTTAATGCTGCTCCTTATTCTCAGATTTACCAAATACTGAAAAGGAGAATAGGAAAGAGGAGGAGATAAGAGATTTAAAGAACGAGACAAAGCATAAGTGGACTATCAAAGCAAAAAGATATTAAATTCACAAGGGGAAAAAGTACAAGACACAATGGGAAAGGAAGACCCTGTCTAGCTGACTGTCTGTCTCTCGTCACGCGTCAAGGGACGATATTGGAGGCAAGCTTTACCTTTCAACTTTTCGTCTTTTGATCTTAATAGAAGTCTTGCTTCGATACACCTCAGCAATCATCAAAGCCTGATTTCTTATACAAAACAGGTTGTTAACTCTAAGCTATTCTAATTGAGGGCAACCCATCACAGTTAACCAACTATCAAATAAATCATTCAATCCACAGTCGAATCCCCAACGGATTT
Organism: Macrobrachium rosenbergii; assembly: GCF_040412425.1. Classification (NCBI taxonomy): domain Eukaryota; kingdom Metazoa; phylum Arthropoda; class Malacostraca; order Decapoda; family Palaemonidae; genus Macrobrachium; species Macrobrachium rosenbergii. The sequence goes on from NC_089788.1 coordinate 60,861,874, forward strand.
AACGAGAAGCGCGTCATACGTTCCAGCAACGTCAGGAATCGAACCTAGTTCCTCCCGCTCCTTAGGAGAGCGTCTTAACCAACGTCCCTTTTCGGTAACTGAACGCTACTGAAGATCAGGGCTGTCCAACAAATCTCAAAGAACTAACTAAGTAAAGTACACCTTAGCTTACCCAGACCACTGAGCTGATTAACAGCTCTCTTAGGGCTGGCCCGAAGGATTAGACTTATTTTACGTGGCTAAGAACCAATTGGTTACCTACCAACGGGACCTACAGCTTATTGCGGAGTCCGAACCACATTATACCGAGGAACGAATTTCTATCACCGGAAATAAATTCCCCTAATTCTTTATTGGCCGGCCACAGACTCGAACTCGGGCCTAACAGAGTGCTAGTCGAGAACTCTACCGCCTCGTCCAACGAGGAACTGTCTCAAAGAACTAAGGTTGTCATGTTAACCTCAGCGATTTTGCCTTAATGGTCGTGTGAAGAGTATACATTAGGGGACATACATTTAAATATGCATACGATAGCGCGACGTGTATCCACAGAAAATACTGATGTAAATAACAAGCAATAAAAAATCTGGCTCAGTCTCACAGGAGAGGAAGAGCTTCTTTGACCACATTTCCTCCTCTGATGTCCGACTTTCCTATTAGTGCAAGGAGTCGGGAAGAGTCAGAAGCATCGAAGGATGTCGAGGATTCACCAGGATTAAAGAAACCAAGACTGAAAATCCCCAAAGGATAACATTTCCGATTTCTCGATTCCAGTGCCATAGGTAAGAGACGTCGAGGAGGTGAAAAGCAATATGTATTTAATATGTTGCAGAGCTCTCCAAGGTATTACGTGATTTGTTCAATTCAAGAAAAGAGGATTTCTCGCCTCCTTTCGCAAGATTCCGCCATATCTTATTCCGTCTGAAAATACATTTTCGATGACAGATGACCTCATGCAAGACACACAGTGTCAATGATGCTTCACTATAACGATGTGTCCATGTGATTATTCAGGCAAACTGGGATTTCCATATTCACTTAAAAAAATTTTTTTTTTAATCTGCAAGAATTTTTTTGCTCTAATATAGAAGAGCAGACGACTGCTTCTGAACTAACCCTAATGAGATAAAAACACATTGAAGTGTCATAAGCATTTTCTATGATATCTGAAAGCAGGCGAATGGCGTTCAAATCAAACTGGATGAAAATCGATACGAGCTCTTTTATTATTATTTACTCTCTTTAGTTGACGAGCAAACCAAATACTCAAAACCTAACGTTACTCCTCCAGCTGTTAATAAAGTTGAAGTAATTAGTTGAAGGACCTTCCAGCCGAACTTCGATTTACATACTATCAGAAGGACGATGAGTGAGTGTCGTGGTTAGATAAAAAGACTGAATTTGTCAAATTAGATCCTCGTGTTGTTCAGAATGAGACTGGAAGCCCATGTGAAGTTCAGATACAGTTAGATTGTTGGGGTTGACGGAAAAATATGCGTTGTTCTAGTAATGTACTCTCATATACCATATATCTTTTCTTTACTGGCGAATATCTCATGAACATCTTAAGAGTGCTTTTATTTCTTTGGCGCGCGCGGATTACCTTTGACATTCTCCACCTGTCAGCATTAGGGAGGACTGGGCCACTTGTCACTCACAAGGCAGGTAAGCCACAGAAAAACATAAGACAAGGACACAGACAGATAAACGGGCGGTAATTTCACACACACATTTTCTATCTTCTTAAACCTAATTTCCCTATTTACTCATTGCTAAAGACGATCCGGTTTTGTGAAATAAGTATTTATGCGATAAAAGAAAAGATAAGGAAAAATCGAATAACATCTCTCGTAACATGCAATCGTTATCGCAAAGCCCCAGGGAAATTTCTTCAGGCTAAGTGTAGCCTTACGAATGACCATAATAAATGCACACAGCTTTGTAACTCACTTCCCCGCCTCTCCCTCTCTCTCTCTCTCTCTGAACACTCGCAATATCTTTCTCTCCCATTAGCTTTTTATAACATTCAATTGTTCTTTTCTCGCTCTCCGTCCTTCCCGAAATTGCCTCTTCCCAGCCCTCCCATCATGAAATGAGGGCCATAAGGTGGATAAGGGTAAGGGTAAGGGTAAGGGTAAGGGTAAGGGTAAGGGTAAGGGTAAGGGGTAGAGTGGAGGTTTGGGGGTCGGAGTATCTTGAGATTTAGTCCCAACCTCCACACAAAACAGATGCCATCTATTCCCAGTTAGAGGAAGAAGTTTACTGATATTCAGATGTTTCGTATGAAACAGTTGTTTATTCAATGGTTTTTGGGATGCTAACAACTCTCCCGTCTCGGATGGAATTGATAAGGAAGTTTCAGTTATGTATGTCTGTATGTGCACAAGCGTAACACACGTATGATTAAATTTGCCAGTATATGCATAAGAAGAAGAGTAGATGTCCTACAAAAGCATTGTGTAAAATCTGACAAAATTTATATCAGTAACACAAAGGAGTCTTTGCACGGGACCGAATTTCTAGTGACCTCGAAAGGAATTCAAAGAATACCAAACACAATATCCCTGCGTGAAAGGATTACCTTTGGCTTCGTGTTTCTTCTTCTTTACCTTACATCTGTGAAGTAACACAAAATTGTCCTTTTCTAACCTTCTATTGCTTTTCGGAATTTAACTGTTCAGCTCAGCTTCCTCCGACGTCATCTACATTTCATGCAATAACCCTTTGTTGGTTCTACTGCATACACAGAGTAATGCATAACAATGAATCAGTTTCAGGAAGAGAGGACATGGCATAACTTGATTTTATTGACATGTGATCCAAACCCTTTGTATTTTATCACCGTTTCCTTTACTTTTGTTGCTGTCCCGACATCTTCGTATTTGAATTTTACTTCCTACCACACGTCTTTGCGACCTCCTCCACGTACAGGATTTCCAGATATCAAATAATCTTGGGTTTTTTTGAAAATGTTTTACGAAGACAGAAAGTGAAGCAAATATTTTCAATTGATCTGAACTAAAATTGATTATTAAACATATTCTGGCCAGTCGCCCATGTGAATAAATCAGTATTATTTGTGCTGTGTTTAATAACTTCGTTTCGGATGCCACCCTTTCTCTGTTGCTACTTTGGTAAAGCCCTGCAATGAAAGCCGTATTACTCTCAAATCCCTTTTGCTCTTGTTTTTTCTGTTGGTTTTACATAATATTAACCATCCTTTGGTTACTTTCCTATGATTGAAGTAGGGGAAAAGGTGCCATTTGGCGTCCTGGCGTCCTGAACATTTTGGCGTCCTGAACAACATTTGGCACCAAGAAAGGGTGTCATCATGTCCACTATTATTTATTTTATTTTTTATATTTTTGGTGAAGAAATAACATGCAATTTTATTTTTAGGCATTTTGCTTTCGAAAATAACATGCATATATAAAAAAAATTATGTAGTAAGTAGGGTAAAAGGTGCCATTTGGCGTCCTGGCGTCCTGAACATTTGGCGTCCTCAAGAAAGGGTGTCATTCGGCGTCCTCAATTATTATTTATTTTATTTTTTATATTTTGGTGAAGAAAATAACATGCAATTTTATTTTTATATTTTTGCTTTCGAAAATAACATGCATATATAAAAAATTATGTAGGTAGGGTAAAGAAAGCATTTAAGGTCCTGGCGTCCTGAACATTTGGCGTCCTCAAGAAGGGTGTCATTCGGCGTCCCTAATTATTATTTATTTTATTTTTATATTTTGGTGAAGAAAATAACTTGCAATTTTATTTTTTATATTTTGCTTTCGAAAATAACATGCATATATAAAAAAATTATGTAGTAAGTAAGGAAGAGCCATTTAAGGTCCAGAACATTTGGTGTCCTGAACATTTGGCGTCCTCAAGAAAGGTGTCATTTGGCGTCCTCAATTAGTTATTTATTTTATTTTTATATTTTGGTGAAGAAAATAACATGCAATTTTATTTTTATATTTTTGCTTTCGAAAATAACATGCATATATAAAAAAAAATTATGTAGTAAGTAGGGGAAAAGGTCCCCAAACTGATATGAGAGAGGCCCACTGAGTGACTCATCAACTGTCGCATGACTGATGAGATGAATCAATAAACTATCTGTTATTAATCCTAATTTTATCGATAAGAGTCTGATTAGGAGGAGAGAGACACCTGCTTTAACAGATTCAAATCGGTATTAGAGAGCCCCACTGCGAGACTCAACCACAGCTGTGTGACTGGTAAAGAGCTGGAACCGTTATAACCAACTGTTATTAATCCCACATTATCGATAAGAGTCTGATTAGGTATCCGCTGCTGATATGATTTAGACCCAACGCGCGGATCTATGAACAGGGGTGTATCACTGATAAGAGTTGAAGCGTTATAAACTATCTGTTATTAATCCCACTCTATCGATAAGAGTCTGATTAGGTATCTATCTGTTATTAATCCCACTTTATCGATAAGAGTTTGATTAGGAGTGACGTCCCGCTATATAATGTATGAGTTTGGCGAGACGGACACCAGTTCACAGAATGCGTAGCAATACTCCACAACATCCCGCCAGCAGAGATGGGTATCCAGCAGCTCCAGCAGTGGCGATGCACTAGACTAGGTGGCAAACTGCAACTGCCTGCAGTAGGACATGGCACTACTAGTGGCAGATGATTGGCGTAGGAGGAAGAGTAGCGCTAATGGCGGAAGTAGAAGAAGTTATTAAAGCAGGACAGAGGTCAGAAAGGATCAACACGAGACCCATCCCCTGCAGGAGAGAACACTAATTGTAGCTCTGATAATAATAATAATAATAATAATAATAATAATAATAATAATAATAATAATAATAATAATATTAATAATAATAATAATACACACACACAATAATACACAATAATTTAATTTTTCATATATGATGCAACACCAGTTCACGTGAATATTGCCGCTCTTACATATAAAACTTCCATTTGCAATAAAAATTCGCTAACAGCCATTCCTATTTTGCAGCCCTCCTAACACCCACACTACTCCTCTGCCGAGCGAAGCAAGGGTAACCTCTGTAGGAGAGGTAGGGAACCAGATTGTGAATGCCATCATTGCCATCACATACTCGACTGCGGTGAGAATGCACGTCGATGTGACAACGACACTCAGATTCTAACTGAATGCAACTCACAGGAGGTTATACGACTTCGCCAACAACCTGAATGTAAATAGCGCCATGCTATGCTTGTGCATTGTCATCAGCAGAGAGAGAATGACGGGTGCCAGTGCCACTTGTGAAACTGGTACTTTTTATACTAATACCATACCAGTGTTAACATTGGTGGACACTGCGCTCGATGTGATAGACGAGGCTATCGAATGTGTGGCGAGCAATCTGGAAGATAGACTAAACTTGAGTGAAGGTTCAGGTTGGCGCATCACATCGTTGGGCAGTGTACAGATCAAGATCTCCCGGTGAGAACTGGTGAACATGGCCAATTTTCGAGAGTATCCTGCAGGAGTTAGTGGCGCTGTGGACAAATCGTTAACATCAATTCGGGTACAACTGCGTCCTTACAGCTGCTAGAAGCATGCTGCTGGTATACCGAGGAAATGATGACTTAACCGCAACTCTCACCCGAGATGTGAAAGATCGAATAACTGAAACGCTTTCAACTATTAAACACACGCCCAACATACCTGTGAACAGTGATACCTTCAAAACGTTAGAGAAGTGATAACAACCTTAATATTTAGCGTATATAAATTGGAGCGTAATAAGCTTATGGAAAGGGACGGAAAAACAATGGACAGTGCATTGCCAGAAAGGGGGCAACAAATCGCAGTCCCACCAGTTCCTCTACTGTTGATCACTGATGACCATGTCGCCTATCAAGGATTTGCCAACCTTCGTGAGATACTTTCCACCGTATGAAATCAGGCGTGGAATTACTGCAGCGGGCGGTGTTAACAATTCACCACTCTTCAAAACTCAGCTATCCGCGACGCCACACCCAAAGATGTTCAACCCGAACCACCGCTTCTATACCCTGAACTGGGCCAGTTTAAACAGTTCACCAAAGTGAAAGCGCTGAACAAAAGCTCAAGCACATCGCCTTCTAGATTTTGAGGCGCATAACAGACAGCCGAAGAAGAAGATGAAACCTGAGAATCGTTTTCAAGCAGAAAGCGCATGCTCTATTGCTACGCTATCATCGATGGCAGCGCACAAGTACACAGAGTAGGTGTAGTGAACAGTGTGTCGATCATTTTTTCTCACTAAAATTGTGAGAGACTGGGCCGGGTTATGTGAGGAAATTAAAATGTGAGACAAGTTGGAAAGATCCCTGCCCGCTTTAGTGCATAATTTATCATATGATACCGCTTCTCATCTGAAAGAAGCGCCTGCCAAACACAACTTTGAAATTTGAAACGTGATGGGGGTATATTTATGCACTGAAAAACGGTAACATCCGATTCGATGGATAGTTTGAACATGATAAGAGGATTCGCCATCCAGTCTCGCTCAGCCATATTAAACAGAAGGTCACTGGAACACGTCGGATATTATCCACATATCCTGATTAGCACAGAACTGAGCCTAAGTACGCAAACAGTATTACCTCTTGGCGATTATGTCACAGGTTTCAACGTGGTTGAGAAAAACGGGCGTCCTCTTAAAGGTACTTCACCCTCCTGAGGGGGAAAACATAAATTCGACGAAGATACGGCATCGCCTGCAAAGTGTGGAAGGCTGCAAAGTGTACTAACCTGCTTGATTATATACCATCTCTCTATATTTGGTTATGGATGTGGATTATTGTGTGATGTTTACTCACGTTTGGAGGAATGCGCCACGCTGCAATTTGGATTAGACCCGATCTATTATTTAACCTCTACCTCTCTCAGATGCATTTCTTCACTCTTCACGAACGCGCCTCCCTAATTTCTGACGGGAAACTTACCAGTTGATTTTTGGAAAACACGGTCGTAGTTCTCCAGATGGAGAAGGAGACTCTACATCGAGACCTTCAGCAAACGGAAAATAGCCGAACAGAAATGCAATCCTCAATAAACAAGCTAAACGAGGACCTGGAGAAACTTCGAAAAGAGAATGGTAGGAAGCAGATTCACATTGAAAGTCTGAACAAGGAAAACGAGAACAAGACCCTGAAGATCAACTATTTAGAAGACGAGTTGCAAGTCCTCACCACTCAGCAACAGATGGCCCAAGAAAATCTGAAACAGCTCGACCAGTGTAAAATAGAAATTATTGAGAAAATGCAACAACTGGAAAATCTTAAAGAACAGAACTTGCAGAAGGATAGAGAGATCCTCCGACTGCAAAATGAGTGCACTCAGAAACAAATGGAAGTCGTACGTTTGTTGAAAGAATCTAAAGCTGAAAACCCGAAAGCCAATGAAAAGCTCAACGAAATGACGAGGAGGGCAGTTCAACTCGAATTCGAACTAGCTGAGGCGAAGGAGGAACTCGAAACGATGGAGTTCGAAAAGATGGAAGCGACCTGAACTCGAACAACTTCAAGAAGAGACATTGAAGAATAAGATGAAAATGGTGCCTCAAGAACAAACTATGCCACAGACGAAAGCTGAAGAGAAAAAGGCTTCGTATAAAACTCGATGTCTGAGGAAGCCCCAGATCAATTGCAAGGCTTTCTACCAACAAATGGACAGCATCGAGGAGAAACTTCGCCAAATCAGTGCACTGAAACGACCCCTACTGGCACCAAGAGGCACCCAAAAGACCCAATTAAAGCTCCAGCGAATCAAAAGCCCTTGCCGAAAGGAAGCGCATCACAAAATGAGGCTGGAATCTGCAGCCAGACTACAAACACTGGAGCGAGAATCAGAAATGGTTCGAAGGCTGTACAAGATCAACTCCGTCACGTGAATGGCGGTCAAGATGATTCTGCTTTTGATGAAGACTGCTTGTCGGTGGATGGAGAGGCCACGATATCTACGATGTTGGGAACAGGAATAAGCTGAGGTTTGCGAAGGAAATCAACCCCGGATATGGATGTGGAAGCAACTCTGCGCGATGGACACACTACAGCGACTGGTGGGACTGGCGGCAAGTGCCCGGACACTGGACTGTTGTGCACCCGTTCCTGCCACGCGATACCCTCTGGAACCGGGTTCAATGCCCAATCACATAAGCGAAAGGCAACCACTGGCGCGGCGTAAAAACCCGTAAGTTTCATGCCTCTTTCCTTATGTGAAATGGGTTATGCATTGCATAATGGATCCCATTCTTGCATATACTGCAGAGGCAACCACTGGCGGCGTAAAACCGTAAGTTTCATGCCTTTATATATGCAAATGGGTTTTATGCATGCATACCGGATCAACTCTGCATATACTCGTGGCAACCCTGCGCGGCGTAAAAGCCCGTAAGTTTCATGCCATTCATATATGCAAAGTGTTTGATCCCAGCGTGGCCTTAGGGGCACTACTTCGACTGGCACCAAGAGGCACCCAAAAGACCCGACTAAAGCTCCAGCAAATAAAAAACCCCTAAGCAGAAAGGAAGCGCATCACAAAATGAGGCTGGAATCTGCAGCCAAACTACAAACACTGGAGCGAGAATCAGAAATGGTTCGGAAGCTGTACAAGATCAACTCCGTCACGTGAATGGAGTGTAAAGATGATTCTGCTTTTGGATGAAAACTGGTGGTTTGCTTGCAGAGGAAAGAAGCCACGATATCTACGATGTTGGGAAGAGGAATGAGCTGAGTTTTGTGATGGAAATCAATCCCGGATATGGCTGTGGAAGCAACTCTGCACGATGGACACACTACAGCGACTGGTGGGACTGGCAGCAAGTGCCCGGACACTGGATTGTTGCGCACCCGCTCCCCTGCCACACGATACCCTCAGGAATGGGGTATCAATGCCCAATCACATATGCGAGGAAGGCAACCACTGGCGCGGCGTAAGAACCCGTAAGTTTCATGCCTCTTTCATTATGTGAAATGGGTTATGCATTGCATAATGGATCCCATTCTTGCATATACTGCAGAGGCAACCACTGGCGCGGCGTAAAAACCCGTAAGTTTCATGCCTTTTATATATGCAAAATATGGGTTTTATGCAATGCATACCGGATCAAATTCTTGCATATACTCTGGTGGCAACCTCTGGCGCGGCGTAAAAACCCGTAAGTTTCATGCCTTTTATATATGCAAAGTGTTTGATCCCAGCGTGGCCTTAGGGGCACTTAGGTGCACTAAGATCTTAGTCGATGGGCATCGTCAGAAGTCGCTGTACTTAGAAGTCGTGCAATTGGAGATTGGTAGCTTCCTGTCCATAGCGAAGGAATGATTGGATTGCGGATTTTCATCAAGGAATCAAGACGTTCCCAACAGCAAGCAGAATCATCTGGAGGCGTTACAAGATGTAGGGTCATAAGATTGAGGATTTCATCTCTCTTGGCTAGCTGATGGAGCTGAGAATGGGGAAGGGTCCACCCCTGGTAAAAATAAACCCCCATTCGATGACGCTCTGTTAGCAATGATGCCCCAGGGGTGAGATCACTTGTGGTCGTCAAAGGAACTTCACATATATATATATATATATATATATATAATATATATATATATATATATATATATATATATATATATATATATTAATATATATATATATATATATATATATATATATATATATATATATATATATATATATATATATATATATATATATATATATATATATATATATATATATATATATATATATATATATATATATATATATATATATATATATATATATATATATATATATATATATATATATATATATATATATATATATATATATATATATATGTGTGTGTGTGTGTGTGTGTGTGTGTATACATATACATATATATAATATATATGAGTGAATTTTATCACATCACTGTGATTCATATACAAGCATTAAGCTACAAATGTCCTTTAATATCCAATTCGCTCTACCTTGGAAATAATATATTTTCATATATGTTACCTGAATGGGAATTTTTTAGTTGATAATAAGTTCGTCGTCCCGTGGGATCGAACCACGGAAAAACAAGAACTCAGAACTACAGTAACGCTTCAACCACATAGCCTTGTGGTTTAAGGCGTCACTGTAGTCCTGAGTTCTCGTCTTCCGTGGTTCGAGCCCACGAGACCACGAACTTATCACCAACAAAAAAATTCCCCTTCAGGTAACATATATGAAAATATATCATTTCCTAGGTAGAGCGAATTGGATATTAAAGGACATTTTACCCATTCAAATTGCAGAAACATGTTTAAAACTGAATGCTAATTTTGCTTATATTTACCATCAACTTTTTGAATTATGAAGGCATCAAGTTAAAATATTTTCCCCATTTTTATATTTATTTAGGTTAGTATTATCTAAATCTTCAGTATTATTATTTTATCATTATTTTTAATGGGGGGGGGCACGTGCCCAAGTGCCCTCCCCAATCCGCTAGAGTATACATGAGTGTGTGTGTGTGTAGATTGGCTTCAGGGTCTTCAGATATTCCCTGGGGACCCCATAAGAATTTCTTCTGAGGTTATATATATATATATATATATATATATATATATATATATATATATATATATATATGTATATATATATGATTAGAAAGAGGGGTGAAGAATTATTCCAAATATTACCACACACTGGGCATGACCAACTTTCCAGGGAATCAGCAAGAATTCCTGAAGACTGAAGCAGCTCCCGTGGAGTCCAAAATGACTCCAGAATCCCAGCAGAATCCAGGCACATCAATTTCTGTGTCCAGGGATCAGCAAGAGTTCCCGAAGACAGGATCGGTTCCGGCCTATGATCATGTCACAGGTTTCAACGTGTTGAGAAAAACCGGAGTCCCTCTTAAAGAGCATTTCAATTCCTCACTGATGGGCACTGAAAACGGGCAGGGATCTTTCAACTTGTTTCACATTTAATTTCCTCTCACATAACCCGGCCCAGTCTCTCGCAATTTTATTGAGAAAATCGTCGACACACTGTTCACCTACACCTACTCTGTGTATGCAGTATTCGCCGCTTCTGCCATCGATGATGACGTAGCAATAGGCATACGCTTTCTGCTTCGAAACGATTCTCGGGTTTTCATCTTCTTCTTCCGGCTGTCTGTTGTACGCCTCAAAATCTAAGAAGGCGATGTGTGAGCTTTTATTCAGCGCTTTCACTTTGGTGAACTGTTTAAACTGGCCAGGTTCAGGGTATAGAACGGTGGTTCGGGTTGAACATCTTTGGGTGTGAGCGTCGCGGATGGCTGGAGTTTTGAAGAGAGTGAGGCAATTGTAACACACGCCCGCTGCATGGTCACGCCTACCTGATTTCATACGGTGGAAAGTATCTACGAAGGTTGGCAAATCCTTGATGAGGGCGACATGGTCATCAGTGATCAACAGTAGAGGAACTGGTCGGGGACTCGATTTGTTGCCCCCCTTTCTGGCGAGATGCACTGTCCATTGTTTTTTCTGTCCCTTTCCCATGACTTCTTCACTCAATTTATATACATAAATATTAAGGTTGTTATCCTTCTCTAACGTTTTGAAGGTATCACTGTTCACAGGTATGTTAGGCGTGTGTTTAATGGTGAAGCGTTTCAAGTTTATTCGTCTTTTCACATCTTGGGTGAGGTTGCGGTTGGATCATCATTTCCCTCGAGTATGCTGTATGCTTCTAACGCTGTAATGACGCAGTTGTACCCCGAATTGATGTTAACGATTTGTCCACCGCCCCTGACTCCTGCAGGATACTCTTGAAAATTGGCCATGTTCACCAGTTCTCACCGGGAGATCTTGATCTGTACACTGCGCAACGATGTGATGCGCCAACCTGAACCTTCACTCAAGTTTAGTCTATCTTCTAGATTGCTCGCCACACATTCGATAGCCTCGTCTATCACATCAAGCGCAGTGTCCAGTAAAAAGTACCAGTTTCACGAGTGGCACTGGCACCCGTCATTCTCTCTCTGCTGATGACAATGCACAAGTATAGCATGGCGCTATTTACATTCAGGTTGTTGAGAGCGCGTATAACCTCCTCAGCAAGTTGCATTCGGTTAAGTCTGAGTGTCGTTGTCACATCGATGTGGGTTCCCACCGCAGTCGAGTATGTGATGGGATTCACAATCCGGTTGCCTACCTCTCCTTCCTTGTCAAGCAATGGTGCTTCCTGCTGCTGGGGCACTCGCTGTTTGGCACCGCCTACTCGACAATGTCTTCCAGCATTCACTGTACATGTTTCCATCGCATTTGCTTCACTCGGTGGAGGTGCAACGGTCGGCGGTGGAGGTGCGACGAAGGCATTCGAAGTGGAGGTGGAGGAAGCTGCGAAATAGGGGTGGCTGTGGTGAATTTTAAAAGTATCAAAAGAATGTTTTATATGTAAAATGTGACAATGTTTTATTTTATGGAGACTGGTCAAAATGAATTATTCTTACCAGATACAGGAGTAGCTGCGTTCTCTCCTACAGAGGTTACCCTTGCTTCGCTCGGCAGAGGAGTAGTGTGGGTGTTAGGAGAGGCTGCAAAATAGGAATGGCTGTGGCGAATTTTTAATTATAAAATGTAAAGTTTTATATGTAAAAAGAGCGGCAATATTCACGTAGACTGGTGTTGCATCATATATGAAAAATTAAAATTATTATTATTATTATTATTATTATTATTATTATTATTATTATTATTATTATTATTATTACCAGAGCTGAGAGTAGTGTTCTCTCCTGCAGGGATGGGTCTCGTGTTCGATCCTTTCTGACCTCTCTCACTGCTTCTTCTTCTTGTTCCGCCATTAGCGCTACTCTTCCTCCTATGCAATGTCTTTGCCACTGATGGTATTAATAAATCCCATAGCATTGGCTGTTCGCTACTGCTCGAGCTGTCATCGCCACTGCTGGAGATGCTGGAATTACCCATCTCTGCTGGCGGGATGTTGTGGAGTATAGCTAAGCATTCTGTGAACTGGTGTCCGTCTCGCCAAACTCATACATTATATAGCGGGATGTCACTCCTAATCAAACTTTTATCGATAAAGTGGGATTAATAACAGATAGATACCTAATCAGACTCTTATCGATAGAGTGGGATTAATAACAGATAGTTTATAACGCTTCAACTCTTATCAGTGATACACCTGTTCATGAGTCACGCAGCGGGTCTAAATCATATCAGCAGCAGATACCTAATCAGACTCTTATCGATAGTGTGGGATTAATAACAGTTAGTCTATAACGGTTCAGCTCTTATCAGTCACACAGCTCTCTAATATCAGTTCAGATCTGTTCGGCAAGGTGTCTCCTCCTCCTAATCAGACTCTTATCGATAAAGTGGGATTGATAACAGATAGTTTATATTGATTCATCTCATCAGTCATGCGACAGTTGATGAGTCACTCAGTGGGCCTCTCTCATATCAGTTTGGGGACCTTTTCCCCTACTTACTACATAATTTTTTTTTATATATGCATGTTATTTTCGAAAGCAAAAATATAAAAATAAAATTGCAAGTTATTTTCTTCACCAAAAATATAAAAACAAAATAAATAATAATTGAGGACGCCAAATGACACCCTTTCTTGAGGACGCCAAATGTTCAGGACGCCAGGACGCCAAATGGCACCTTTTCCCCTACTTACTGCATAATTTTTTTTTATTTAAGCATGTTATTTTCGAAAGCAAAAATATAAAAATAAAATTGCATGTTATTTTCTTCACCAAAAATATAAAAACAAAATAAATAATAATTGAGGACGCCAAATGACATCCTTTCTTGAGGACGCCAAATGTTCAGGACGCCAAATGGCACCTTTTCCCCTACTGATTAATAGTCACAAACTACATGTTCTTTCCTTTGATTTTTCGTGGGGTATTAATACTTTTGTTTTTTATTTCCATGGGATCGTTACTGATGTCTTAGTTCCACTGAGTCATTATTGATTATGTCATCGATCTTATGTGGATCCTTGCTTATTATGTCTCATGTACTTTGGGTTAATATATTATTCTTTGATTGTAACAGGATTATTACTTTTTACGTCCAGTTCGCTCGGGATTATTCAGCCCATAAAGACATCACAAATTCACTCAGTCAACACACCCATTCTGCAACCTACTTTTGCAACACGCCAGTCCTTCCCAATGTATACAGGGTAATTATTACCTCCGTCCTTTCATAGAATAGAGAAATTTCTGCTTTTATTTTTGGTTGACGATTCAACCTACAACGGACCTAGAGAAGGTTCCAAGGGAAGATCCTTCCGTCCTTAGTAGTCTCACCTTCACTCATATGAATGATCGTGAGTTACTTTTCTGTTTATGTGGGGAAAGGAACGACCGTAGGAAGGGCATTTAAAATCTTGTTTTCCGAGTCAGGCAGTTGGAAAGAAATGATTTCCTAGCTTTCGTCCTCAAAGTCTGAGAGCTCAATTAGGTTTCTGAAGGCTTAAATCGGGTGAATAGTTCCACCTTGGAATTGTAGCAAGTTTTGCTCAAACTTGAAATTTCTTCAGTGGTACCTTTCCGATTAATTTGATGTCGGGGATTTTTTGTAGAGTAGTTTTTATTACAAAATGAAAAATGAGAGAATACCTCATATTTATCAGAGAAATTTGGTCATTATAGGACAGTAGAATCAGACTTGATGGAGATCATGATGAAACAGAACAATAAAAGAATATATCTTTATCATTCGCTACCTTGGAGGAAAACTTGCCAAACGCAGTAAAGATAAACAATCAAGATCTACAAAAAGCTGACAAATGCCGAAAAGGAAGTTGCTGGGGATTCTGACAACAGCAAGATCAATTTATATACAAACAGAGGTTTTATCTGAATTACTCTAATGAAAGGAGGTGGTCCCAAAATAGCGGAAGCCGAAGAGGAATTTTAACAATTAGATCTGTCTTCCGTGTATAACTTTTAAAGGTACCCAAGTGAAAAATACCAGTCTCATAGCAGTCACTAACCTTAGATACTGGTGCGAGGGATAGCTTTAAGGTCGACCATTCAATATTTTCTCTTCCCATGTTAACTGACCCAAGTCACTGATGTGGATTTGTTTGAGAAGTGAGCACACAGAGCCGAAGGCTGCAAGACAACAGACAAGAAAGGAAAAAGATTACTCAAGCATAATACAACACCATGACCAGTATAAGCAAATATCCTGCGGGTGTCAAGGACCTTAAATTATTTGCAAAAAAAGCCATATATGAATCTCCCGAACCTGCGGCCAATAAGGGTGTGTTTAGCAAGATGAGTCATTCTGCAGCACTGCTTATCTTAGACAACTGGGACCTCATGAGAAATACAAGGATGAGTTGGCCAGCTATTTAAAGCCTTCCTCGACTTCTCACATGCATTTGAAAGCAAAATCCAGATTAAAATTTCTGGAGCAAGCACAGGTTTTTTATTTAAATTTTTATAATTTTTCATTGCAATTTCTTTTTTAGTTAAATTTATATTTCTAAAGGAGATATTCAATAAATAATTTCAGATTGCGAGGGTGCTCAAAAAAGTTTGCATAAACGTTTTCTTTACAAGTTGAAAGAAAAAAAAGAGACAGAGTATTGATTTGGTATGTATATGGGAATATTCTTTATTACTGCACACATTACTCTGAATGACTCTTATACGACAATGAATAACCTCTGTGGCTTATTGTTCTATTACCTTTTATTTAATCCTACTTCACTGTCCCCACTCTTTCTTTTACTTAAAATTCCATCACCGAATTTCACTATACTGGTTCATTCACCAGACGACGTCAATAAAAGCTAGATAGCAACACCAACTCAGCAGCCGGGAAATGGCATCCATTATCATGTGCCTGTTGCTGTTCATATCAAGCTCAACTTGGACTTTCAAAAGACTCAACATAAAACAGCGCAGCTTCTCCTTCCCCTGCTGTGAATGCCACACGAAATTACACGAGGCTCTGGCATTACTGGGCATTAGCACGCGATTGCAACGTCCCTCACACGAATCATAATAAAAGGACACCCCATTAAAGATGTACTAGATGCTTTTGTGTCGCGCAAACAAATAAGAAATTGGCTTTGAATGTAAAAGAAATGTCTATCTATCAATGTTATCGTGACTGATGTTTTATGAAACCCTTCAGAAATCAATCTCGTGTCTTTAAGAAACCTACTTGAGTGATTATATTCGAGACGAAGAAAATGTTTCTATAATGTGGACAAAACGTTCAACGATTCCGAAACAGGATCAAAGGCTGATGCAAAAGCATCCCCCTCGAGACAAATTCAAACCCATAAGTCTCCCATTGCACTGAGAAATGCATAACCTTTGACATTTCATTGTGTTAATCAAAGGGATATTTTTATATAATAAGAGGCCAGAGAACAGAATTAAACTCTGAAAGAAAGAAATATATATATATATATTATATATATATATATATATATATATATATATATATATATATATATATATATATATATATATATATATATATATATATATATATATATATATATATATAAATTTGTCTCACGTCAAGATCAATTAAAAAGCAAGGGCGCTACCAAGTGAACCACACAGGTCATAAAAGAAACTGGAACTTAAGTACTACTGTACCTAAGGCTTTCACCTAGGCAGGCTTCCTTCGTAGCATACCAGCAAGTTTTCTCCCACTTCCCGACTCAGCAATGACCTACTTGATAGAATTTCATTCGAATTATCCTTTCTGATGAGTAAGATAGATGTAATCAATACCCTATCACGTGTGGAACAGAAATCAATTTCTGACTCACATAGGGATCGAGCCTACTGTACGTCTTTCAACTGAAAGGCAAGCAAGGGCGCTACCAACTGAACCATATATACGAGTATATATAGATTTATATATACTGTATATATATATATATATATATATATATATATATATATATATATATATATATATATATGTGTGTGTGTGTGTGTGTGTGTGTGTGTGTGTATGTGTATGTGTATACAGAGAGAGAGAGAGAGTTAGACAGATAAATAATTTGATATTCAAGGAGCAAATAAAAGCATTAGAGTAAAATCTTAAGCAAGTTAACACGTGATATGTTGAACAGTGTAATAACTATCTTCTTACAAATGAATACTCTTTCTGACTATTATAATCAGAAGTAGAAAAATACTGAGAGAGAAATCGAACGTAAAACTCCATCTTAACAAGTCCAGACGAAGAGAATGCCCGAATGATGTTTAATAAGGAAAAGGGCAGGATCAAATTTCTCCCTCCAACACCACCATTTAATTTTTGGCCGGAATATTGGCTGGACGATCCGTCGAGGTGAATCGATAACTTATGTCAAAAGCCAGGCGGGAGGAAGAGCGATATGATACGGGAGAAATTCTTTCTAACTGGGTGTTATACTTTCTTAGAGGGTAAATCGGTAGATTAAAATTAGAATTCAAATTAGCTCAGGATAACATTACGATCTTCAGCAGAAAGTAAGATGTTTAAGTAATGTGTTGGCAATTACGAAGGAAATATTTTACGCAAAAACGAAAAATAAATCCTCTATAAGAGCCACTGTCCACTCGTACAGGAAAAACTAAACTAACTGAAAAAACGGTTATCCCACTAGAAAAGCAAAGATTATCCCACGAACAAAAGCTAGCAAAGAAAGAAAGAAAGAAAGAAAGAAAGAAAGAAAGAAAGAAAGAAAGAAAGAAAGAAAGAAAGAAAGAAGAAAGAAAGAAAGGGGACTAAAGCGCTTACTGCATAAAAACAGCGGGGAAAGTAAGACTGGCAAAAGAGAGAATTCCTAAACCAATAAAGAAGGGAAGAATTCCTCCACTCCACCAAAGAGAAACAAATAAAACAGCAAGAGAGAGAACGTAGTTGAGATTCCGAGGTTGGAATTAACGCTACGAAATCCATGAATATTCCATTTCTGGTTCTTAGTTCCATCACGTTATTCCACCATAGCCTGAGGGAATTGCAGAAAGTTGATCTCATTAAATCAAGTCTCTAGTCTTGCTTTTACGGCAGAACACCATTCTTCAAAAATGTCTGTTTAATAGCGCCTGTTTCATTCGACAGAATTATAAAGTAACTTATTCAATTTGTATCTCGTCTGATGTTTTAAATCTGTTGTTAAAATTCGATTATATTATGAACATCTCTCTATATGCATATGTAGCTTTCAGTGTGTAATAGTAGGTGAAGATTCTCCGGATAGGAACGCCGGACAAGACAGCAGAGCTAACCTTACTTCCAAACTTATGTCATACGAAAAAAAGGCCGAGTAATGATTTCCTCTTCAACCTCTACATTAGGGTTAACCTTGAACGTCAGTGAACCTCAGCAACCAAAGAAATTTTTGGAGCACTGTTTTGCCAAATCAATCACGCTGGGAGATAAGAGGTCATTCTGTGATTATTAACATGAATGAAAATTTCCATAACTGCAGAAATACTCTGAGCAACCTAGTTCAGCGCAAAAGACCTTTGTTGCAGTATGGCTTAAAAATTAAATGATTAAGAATAGGATAAATTTACTCGTTCTTATAAGTATATAATATATTTGTCAGCTGTTCTTCTTAAGAGTTTATTTCGCAAAGGAACTTTTCCAAATCCTAATCATAACCAAAGCATTAACCTTTTTGATGACAATCAATCCAAAGACCTGGTCAATAAACAACAAACTACAATCTTGAGTCATTTGAGAGTCATTTTGTTTTAAATTTATGGAGTATGCAGTCATTGCCATCACTATCTTGTTAGTGATGCTAGAATGACATTCTGGATATTCATCATAATTATTTCTGTTAAGCCAGTTTTCAGGCACTGTACCGCGTTTGCAGTCTCGTAAAATTCGCATATGATTAAACTGTGGAATCTTGGGATATCATAATTAACGAAATGTTCACTGAATGACAGGAGGTGAATAATCCCCTTAGTCCATTACCTTACTCTGTACCCATAGTAAACAATCTCTGCAATAGCAGTTCAACCTGTGGCGTGTTAGTTCAACTGATTTAGCTTCTTTATTTTTAATATTCAATCCAAGAGAGCAGGTTTAGGTTTGTACTTACATTTTATCATATTCCTTGAAATCATGACAATATACTGTAGTAACCGAAGAAAAATAATGAATTCAGTTACTCCAATCATATGAACAAGATTAAAGCCGATTTTCAATTAGATGCTACTTTAAAAGACCTAAAAATTATATAAAATAAAAGATTTTTCACGTATGGAGCTGGGTCCGACGTTTCCTAATTTCCAGTAAACGATTAAATGAGACCTCTGTAAATCGTTGCTGTAACATAAATAGGATTAAAATTAAATCCTGTAATTAAATGCGACCTAATTTTATAAACGTAGAGCGAAAATATATTTTCTTTTTTCCATCCACCGAATTAGTGTTGCAATTAACACTCTTTGATAAAATGCATTCATCACGACATTAATGTCTTCTCAATTTTTTCCATCATTTGAAAATGATAATATAACTATTCAAGAGATCTCCGGAACCTTATCTCGTCCGCTTCGAGATATACGAAGGTGCTCTTCTTTTTCCGCTCCAAAATTAAATAAAATAACATAAAAAAGTATTAAGTTCCAATCGTTCAAGGAATTTTATATACTTATTATGTTAGTAATCGAATAAATCTGAAAGTATCTAAACTCTAAAAAGAAAACATCTAAACAGGGCACAGAGAAAACGGAGACCAAAACTGTACATGAGGAATCATCGAAATAATAAAAAAAAGTCATTCCAATATTTGGAACCGTAATCTCCCTCTACGTACATTCACTAAAGGGGCTGAGGATTAAATTGTTTTTTGATGTCCATAAATGTCAGAGGACATTTTTTTCTTTGTCGTATCTTTTACCCTCCTTGAAGTGGAAAATTCCGCCGCCATTATCACGCAGACTGAGAGAGAGAGAGAGAGAGAGAGAGAGAGAGAGAGAGAGAGAGAGAGAGAGAGAGAGACTGGGACACCACTGTTATAACTGCAATTCAAACTGCCATAACATCCTTTCAAGGTGCGATGAGAATTTCTTTTATATCTTCAAACTTTTACATTACTTTCTTTTATTCTCTTCTGTTTGTTTTTTATTCCTTCTCCATTTGTTTCATATTCATCTTATCTTGGTTAACGTTTCATTAGACAAAAGAAATGAACGAACATTATATCGCTATGTGAGTTTAGCTACACAAAAAAAGAGGAAGTCTCTGCATATGTCTGTTAGTCTGTGCAAATACTGTGAAAGCATCATCCATCAATATATGTTTCTGTCTAAGTAAACTTGCTTTTGTTCTCATCTACTTTGGAACAGGATGAATCTGAAAAAAAGATGCCTCTTCATTCTTCACAAATGGACAATACTATCGACAGTTTCTTTCCATGAAGTCATTTTTTTTTTTGTCTTCACACAATTTGAAGTAGATGAATGGCTCCAAAGTGAATTGCCTTTCCAATCTTAGCAAGGTTTCCACAATCGCGTCAAGTTGTGTGACCCTTCTAACCCTTATCAACTCTAAGATAACTTACCTGGAACCCTGGAACTCGAACCATATTGCTTTCCAGACGGAATTCAGTTTCTCATGGCGGTCCACCATCCACGGACTGAAATGAAGAGAGAATCGCTAAAACATAGAAATAAAAGAGAAAATTAAAATGAAACTAATCTTTTTACGCATTCTATGTTAAATTGAGTGGCTTCATGGAAAAACAACACTGCTTTCCCTGCTCCATTCTCCCTTTATCCACACGTCAAATGTTTCTGTAGATGAAATAGTAAGAAGCTGCCTAAGTATGGTCCACAAAGGAAGTTTATTCGTCTTCCTAAAGTTTGATGGTGCTTGAGACAGTGATTGTTCTTTCTCGTGTTTCCTTAAAACCATCCTAGTTAAGAGAATAGTACCAACAAAGCCTCTAAGAAAGATGGGAGAATCTGCCGACTTTACACCGTAATGAGGAAGCTTCTCAAGGGTGCTCTTCCAGGTCTTGTGGAAAAATGAATCAAAGGAATTTGATGACTATGAGACATCGCTCGAGGCAGAGCGCCAGCATTCAAGGAGATTGTTTCAATCAGGCTTTGTTAAAGCGAAATCAAATTACCGTCGCTCCCTCCTCCTCTCCTCCCCCCACCCTTCTCTTTCTCTCTTCACTTTATATATATATATATATATATATATATATATATATATATATATATATATATATATATATATATATATATATATATAATGCCTTTGTGTTTTTGTATTACATACATTCACAGACTACTGTATTGTTTGTCTGTCTACAAGCCTCTGTCTGTTATTTTCTCTCACTCTACCATTAACGTTCTATGCAAAACACCACGTCTTTATTTATGAAATATAAGTATTTCCTTTATGTAAATGCATTCTCCAAGCATCCACGTCGCTTCTGTGAGGGAGGTTTTTACCTTCCGATCAACATCTGGCCACAAAACGCCAGGAGATGAGATAGACAGAAGAACCTTCTGGAAGGACAGAGGCTCA
The DNA here is from genome assembly GCF_040412425.1 of Macrobrachium rosenbergii. NCBI lineage: Eukaryota > Metazoa > Arthropoda > Malacostraca > Decapoda > Palaemonidae > Macrobrachium > Macrobrachium rosenbergii. Next base: position 60,883,395 of record NC_089788.1, read on the forward strand.
GCTGGAATGAGGAACATCACTAACCAAGTAGTTAATTATTACGCGTCCTGATGAATAGGACCTCTCGTGATTTCGGGAAGTGGAGCCTAATTATTCGTAGTTCTTTGGTAGAAAATACAAGATCTCCAAGTCTGTTTCCGAAACGATGGGGAATGTGATTAAAAAAGAGGAGAAATACACGAGTTTTAAGACCGGTTTTGGAAAATGCCGTTTTCCACGCTCACAGATTTTGTCACTCGGTTTCGTGGATTTTCATATTCAGTGTTGTAAGGTTCATGAAATGCAATATATAAATGCTCTCACTCCTGCTATATTTTAAGAATACCTATCATGCAGTACGAGTATGTACACCTTACGATAAATTACTTTTATTTTCCTTATTCTTAATAATATATAACTGAACTTCGGGCACGAAGCTTTCGGGTATTTACCAGCGAAAGCTCTCAGAATAAAAATAAAAAATGCAAGAATCTTTTCAATTTCGAAAGAATAACGTCTTAAGGAAACGATCTGTAAGATTGATAGACAGATGGATGGATAGATAGTAAAAGAGAACTTTTATGCAGAAAAATCATGAAAGAAATTTGGGAATCACCATAAAAAAGGTCATTACAGTTTTCATGGCCTTTCTCCAAAAGGAAAAGAAACGTATTCTAATGCCAGTGTTAGACAACAACACACCTTTAAATACAAATGAAAATTGGAACGCGAACTGAAAAGGAAAAATGTCACGCAAGGTTATTACGTATCTGCCGTGTCCCAGCTCTCCCTCTCCCACTTCCTGGCATCCGAATTTCCTTATTAAAAAAGGGCAAAGATCCAGGGCAAAAATGCCCTCGGCAAATTTAAATGTCACGAGACATTTTGTGCATTTTCCCTCCCAAGAGAAAAAAGAAGGTAGCGCTAGGTTTCGTATTTTCAGACCACGTTTTGATGTTGTTGTTTTGTTAAGCCTGACAGCTTTTCTTCAGTTTTTACCTGTAGATGTATATATATATATATATATATATATATATATATATATATATATATATATATATATATATATATATATATATATATATATATATATGTATATATGTATATATACTTAAGGTTGAAATTATGGAATTACATGTGGAGGCCCCTGAATAAAAAATTTTATTTTCTTTCATAAATGGCAGTTTAATAATTCAGGGAAAAAAGAATCATTCTTAGGGACCAGTTTCACGATTGACACTCCAGTGATCTTATCTAATATTGTGCCACCTTGCTCTTGTTTCATTATTTATGGAGACCAGGACTGATTTGCAAGAAAATTATATACTCTTTATTGCTTGTTTATCAACCTGAGTTTGTTATTTAAATCCTTTTATTCCACTTTTATATAATCTCAATACACGACGAATCTAATTGAATGATTTATGAGAACATGGTCCACTTGGGATTTATTTGTACAAAACTAGATTCTGCACATATAATTTTGTGCAGTTTTTTCAGCATTCATCGGCCGTTTGGGATTCCAGTGACCTTAATGCACTTTATAAGATTCCCAACCTATGAGGAGGTTCCACCTGCATTCTGGGGAGCTCAGAATTCAAGGGGTATCTTCAAGTTTGGATGAACCAACGGCATACTTGACAGCCCTCGGAATCCATAGAGGTTAAGACTCTGACAGTATGAACAAAACGATTAACCGTAGAAGATTTATACAATCAACAGAACCGCGAAATTTAATATTTTTATATCAATTTATAAAGGGAAGTTTATGACAAATGCTATGATAATAATAAATCACAAAACATTTGGAAATATTCATAATATTTTGATTGAAATGAAAGTTCTTGTTATCACAAAATGGCAATCCCATGAAGATGAAGAAAAAGTTAATCTCTGGAGTTTTATAATACCAAAGAGGCTACTAACTTGCACATTGTCGCAAGAATGATTATAGAAACAACAATTAATGATAGAAAACATTATAATCAAAATAAGTTGCTAAAATAGCGAGTAATCATCTCGACACGTGATTTTATTTACCTATAAATCATTACTACTGTACACAGAAAAACTACACGAATGGAATCACAGCGTTTTGATCAAAGGCAGAGACTCCTGCATGTGTGAGCTTTCAGACTCTCAAGAAATCATTTGGAATAGGGTCTCAAGCCCACTGACTTCTCCCACACTGCAACCATCCACACATATAACGTGACTTGCTTCTGGGAACAACTGCTGTCTGTGTAAAGATCCTACGCATGCCTGTGTGAAAGCAGCCTAAAACCCTGAAGGGGGCACAAAATACCAAGTGGTTCTGACCAACCACTTGATACTGACCAATCACTTGGTATTTTGTGCCCCCTTCAGGTTTCAGGCTGCTTTCACAGCTTTTAGGCTGCTTTCATGTATGGACCTCATTTTCTCTCTTCCTTGTTACTTCAGAAGATGTTCCCATCTCTCGTAATAAGGCAACTGGCTCCATTCTGTCAGTCAAAGTCAATTGTTTAGGAGACTAGTAAAATGCAAATTAACGATTAAAACAATTAATGCATTCCAAATGACAATTTACCTTCAAACGTACAACATACAAAGAAACTAAAGACAAAGGCAAAGAAACAGAAAAAGTAAACAAACACATAAGGCAAATGAACAAAGGCCACAAACAGGCAAAACACAATTCAACAGACAAAAGACACTGACAGACAGGAGGCAAATGAACAGTCAAAGCATATTAACAGGCAAACTAAAAAAAGTGTGTCAACGTGAGAGAATGATGGAAAAAGCTTTCAGCGTATTACGTGGTCTCAATTTCCAAAGGATTTTTCTTGAAATGGAACACAATTGAACATTCAATGATTTCCAGGGGACGTTTCCCGCTAAGATCAATTACCATAAACAAACAGGTCATAATTATGCAAATTCTTTAATGTGTTATTATTACAGGAACTGAATACAACATAAAATCTTTCTATCAACAGAACTCGATCTAATTTTAAAAGTACTCAGCGAAAATAGTCTTCGTTATTTTCGTCCCCGGATTCATTGTTGTAATTATCATTAATTGATGCAACTGCTTCGATAAGGCTTCAAGTCCTCCAAACCTCTCTTGAAAACGTTTTGGGTGATGCAGTTCTCCGTCAGGTAAACGTTTTCATCAGCTTTTAGAACTGCCATGTATATAACAAGTACATCTTTACATAAATATTTGTTTTTGCTTCGAGGCATAATATGCCAACGTTTATATATTTCAACCTACAGTAAACATTTTCTTCAACGCCATCAGTTTAAAAATCCTCAAAATTTCAATTACACACAAATTTTTAGAGATATGAAGATAACAGGGAATGCAAGCAGCCTATGCAAATATAGAAGGGGAAGTATGACGGACAAAATTTTACCCCGACATTTGGAACCAGACTCTCCCGGGTATGTTCAATAAGAGTGGCCAAGGATCGAATTGTCCTTTGATGTTTCAAATGTCAGGGGAATTTTGGCCTGAATATTTTGCTCTTTTTAACTCTGAAATTCTGATATTATCGCAGAGAAAGAGAGAGAGAGAGAGAGAGAGAGAGAGAGAGAGAGAGAGAGAGAGAGAGAGAGAGAGAGAGAGAGAGAGAGAGTCTGGAACACCAGTGCATTATGCAACGGCATAACCTCCTCGCAAAATTCTGGGAATTTTTTTTCGCTTTTGCTTTCAGTGTTTGTAATATTTTCTTTTGTTCATTTCTGCACTAAAGTTTCACGAAGATTTCCCTTTTTATCGCTGTTTACCCCAAATTCACGTTGTCTCTGATGACTTTAACTACGAGATGAGCTCATTTCAAACAGCTGTTTACATTTGATTTCGCCAAAACCCAAGAGAATTTTTTGTCCCTCTTCTCGTGTGCATAGGGTACTTTATAAAATTGTTTAATTTTTCATATAGGTACAATACCTATCTATCTACAGTTTATATTTTGTTTCTTTCTTATCTCCTTTGCCATCCTCCCGCTCTCTCTCTCTCTCTCTCTCTCTTGTAAAATCCACGCCATAAAGTAAATCTGCATAAAGACGCCATTTTCTCTTCAAAGGACAATAACTGCGACCGTTTCTCTTCTAATGACGTCATCGGCTGCCATCTCATGATGGCCTGGAACCAATACTCGGAGATCAACATCTTTTGAATAAGAAAAGTAACAGATTCCATTTTAATTTGATTCTTGTCTTTTTTTTTAATGAGAAGGATTTTTCTACATAAAAAATCGATAAAAACCATGATAATTTTTGTTTTGTGTTTTTTCTCTTAGGTAAAATCATTCAGATAAACTGAGTTCATTATAATTCATGTTCGCAGATTTTCTAAAACTTACTGAATAGGCTTTTTGATGTAGAACAATTGTTCTTTTTATATCAGTTACAGCAATTTATTCAGCTACTGAAGAGTTACATAAGTTAAATGCAATCCATGATGCAATACCCCTTCGAAAGGGAAGCTATAAATGATGTTATCCTTCCATTCTAAGCAAAGGAACTTAGAAGGAAAAATCTACAAATCATGATTTTTCTACGGTGAAGAAAGGGGCATGAGGCTAGTAACCTCATCCTTTGAAATTAGATGAGAATCAGCGTGCTCTTCCCTTCTTGCGCCATCCTCTCTAAACGAGAAAGAGTGCATGATGGAGAAATCTTCTCAAAGGTCTGTTCTAATGACGATGAGGCATCTTTCGAGGTAGAACGGCAACATTCAAGGAAAGTGTTCCATTTATGTTTTGATAAAGCGAACTTAGATCACTCTCTCTCTCTCTCGGTATCTACCATCGGTAACGCCACATCGTGCAACGCAAACAAGAAATGTTTCATTAATATCAGCTCCATCACCGCAAGCAAACACCTCTGCCTCTGAAGGCGGTTTTTACCTTCTGACCAGCATCTGGCCGGAAGACGCCAAGAAATTACGAAGGCAGAAAAAACCTACTGAAAGGATCGAGACTCAGCTGGAGCATGGGAAGTCAGGGGCCATTTATTCAATTACTACAAATTCTGATGAAAAAGGACTCTCAGGATTTTTAAAACTGAAGTCTCACTATCATGCTGACATCTAAAGTATTCTAGGTAAGCTGCAGAGGAAATGAAGGATTATTTGATTATCTGATTCATGAAAATGATAAAATAAGGCGATTGTATTCCAAAATATAATTTTGGAATACAAAGTTCATAAGAACCTACGTTATTTACATGTTCAAGCAATGAGCAAGTTGTTCCCATTCAGTAAGTAGATCTTACCTTTAAACGACTGATATCGAATGAAGTAGCACATGAATTTAAAGAAATTGATAACTATGCGTGGCTTTTATTCTTTCGCATTTAGGTCAAATTTAATTGGAATCTGAAACTCTCAGGTGTTGATCTGTGAAGACTCGGGAGAGAAACTCTGACGTCACTGAAGGAGAAATGTTTAGATTCCTTTCCACAACGGAAAGAGTGAAACCATATTTGCACCGAGATTTATCTTGGAAAAAGAATTGGCCACACACACACACACAGAGAGAGAGAGAGAGAGAGAGAGAGAGAGAGAGAGAGAGAGAGAGAGAGAGAGAGAGAATACAAGTAGTAATATCAAAGCAGAAAAAGATCGGGGAGACCTACGAAGACTATTTCACTTTTACGTGAAGCAAAACGAAACAAAACTAAAAAAAGGTCATACGTCTGTTGAAGACATTATTCCAGTGTGGGAAAAGAAAGCTACATGTAAATATTAGGTACGAACCATTAGACACGGAAGAAATACTCCAACTACAAACAGAACAGAAATGAAAAATGCGCCGCCAACTGGAAAAAGAAAAATGGAAACATAATACGCATGGCAAGAATATTGTAGCCTTCCCTCTCTCTCTCTCTCTCTCTCTCTCTCTCTCTCTCTCTCTCTCTCTCTTGCGGCATTGGAATTTCCTCATTAAAGCGGGGGAGAGCTTAGGACGAAAATGCCTTTGGCATTTTTAAATGTCACGGGACATTTCGTGCATTTTCCCTCTTTAGTGAAAGCAAAAGTATGCTTTTAGTTCTCATATTTGCAGACGAAGCTTTGAAATTGTTGACTGTTTAATGTTCTGTGGAACTGCTCCCGTCATGGTTGACAGTGTTTCTTTTAGTTTTGAACGTATCATTATTTTGTACATAAAATTCAGGGAAATGTTGGTGGAGTCGATGGGAAATTCAAGGAACTTGCCATTTGCCCCTGTGCCTCTATTCTTTTTTTTTTCTTATGAAACTGAAAATGATTTTTGATGGTGAGTGTCTGAGGCTTCACACTTAAGTGATATCATTTCTCATTGTACCAACTTGATCTTGATCGATAAGTGTAAATAAGGATCTTTTTCCAATATTTACAAAAGAAGAGTTTTTTTTTTGAGTCACTGATCTGCATAACTATTCATTTTGATCTGACAGTGATGTCTTAGGCATGATAAATGAAAGGACAGTCATATCACCACTGCGCCTTTTATGAATGTACATTGAACGCTAAGAATTTAGATAAAGACATCATATGCCCGTATTATGTACATATATGTGGCTTGCAAGGTGCTAGAAGTGCTATCCATCTAACATCTATCTACATTTGGTCTGAGTGAGTTCTCATGATCATTATCACTTAAAAAAATGAAATCTCAACATGTGTTTCATACTGGAAATGAAAAGAGAAAATCAATAATTATTACGGACATGTATAACCAGGAAATATTTCAGCATCCGTAATAAAGAAACGCTCCTTTGGACACGAAATGTCTGTCCTTTTCTAGTAACAATTATCATGGGAGGAGTTGGTAACAAAGTCAAAGACCATTGTAATCAGTCGTCACTCATATGCCATAAAGCTGACCACTAAACAAAGAGAGTAACAATCTCGCTATGTGATTTTACACGGATCAAGTTGATTAACATATCCAGGTTAATCTTTTCCTCTGATGACGATATATGACGGAGGTTCCATTTGATCTCTGGCCTGTTTTCCGCCAAAAGCTTCAAAAGGAAAACGTCCTTTGAAAACGGGAAAATGTTTGCATTCCATTTCAATCAAACAAATCCCCTGAGAGCGAGGTCCACTAATCTGACAGAATCATTTGCATAATTCTGACGAGGTTGACGCTTGGTGAGCGACAGGTATTGTGTTTGTGTTTGTTCCGCTATTTGTTAGTTGGTTTGTTTATGCTTATCATGTACCTCAGGGAATTACTGGAGAAAAATATGGAAAATAATATACAGTAAAAAGGAAGTAAGTGAAGTAGTCCCCGATATCATTTCTGTTCCTGAAATCAAGTTTTGAACTTCAAACTCCGGGCCTTCAAGTGGCGTACCACAAAGACAGGAATACTTTTAGATTAGGTCCTTTTAGATTCCCAGCATTGGCAACACTGTCTCTCCCCCCCACAGCGGAACCTCCATCGACCCGACTTGATTTCCAATATATTCATTGGCACTCAGTTTCATCTTCTTAAGGAAATGACGTCATTAATAAGATCATTCGTTGGCACTAATCGTGTTAACAATCAAGAAATGATTTTCAAAAGGCGAGTTAATGAGACTGTTTGGAATTGATGCTTTAGTAATTAGCCGTTTATTCATAAGAGAAGCTAACGAGGGAAGGGACTGGAAGCGACAAGATCCGGAGGGTGATGGAATCGTACTCCCTATATTAGCCATATTAAGGGACTTATGATGCCATATTACTCATTGTCAAAGAGCGGAAGACACATGAATTTCCGAAGAGCCATGATAAAAAGCCTTCCTGACTGCAACTTCCAAAATGCGTTTCTTGCAATGAATGACGGAGAGGCAACAGAAAATGGAAGATCAGCAATAAAAACTTTCTCAGGACAAGAAAGTCCAAAACGAGATTAAGTGTATATACTTCTCCCTTTTCTTCCTTCGCCTGAGGTCTATGAACCTGATTCTGGGACTCCCAATTGACTCACTTCCTCCCCCACCATCGATTCCAATTATGCATTTGCTTTTTTATTTCTTCTCATTCTCTTTCTTCTTTTCCTCCCCTTATTCTCATTCATTTAGTCAGGGGGAGCGGGTGAAGGAGACACAGAAGCAGAAAAAGATGGGAAATACTGTATGAATTAATTGACTGGAAAAGGTTGCCCTCCACTCAATAAGAATCTCTCTCTCTCTCTCTCTCTCTCTCTCTCTCTCTCTCTCTCTCTCTCTCTCTCTCTCTCTAGCTGGAATCCTCTTATTTGAATCGACCCCACCTCAAGTAGCACTAAATTTAACTTTTCAAATTAGGTCACTTCGTGATAAATTATGATAATGAATAAAGGCAAGAGAGAAATAAAAATATTTGGAAAAATAGCAGATAGTCTACCGAATTAGAAATGGTCAAAAATCAAGATTTTTGAGAATCTGTGCAATAAAGGTAATGGCTTTTCTCTAAATGCGAAAGAAAAGGAATCCCAAACACCAGTGTTCGACAACAATCCATCAAACACAGAAGAAAATCGGAATGCAAGTAGAAAAGGACAAATGTCTCGACTGAGGGAAATATAAGAAACGCAGCAGGTACGCACTACAATGTTGTTTCTGCCGTGTCCTAGTCTCTCTTCCTCTCTCTCTCTCACTCCAGGGCATCGGAATTTCCGCATTAAAGAGGGGCAAAGACCTGGGGCGAAAATGTCACGAGACTTTTGGCGCATTTTCCTTTTCCAGGGAAAACAGAGGGTAACACTGGGTTTCGTATTTTCAGACCAAGTTCTGAAGTTGTTTTGTGGAGCCTTCGCTCGTCAAGACTGACAGAGTTTTCTTCAGGTTATTATTCCTTGAGGTTAAAATTAAGGCACTGTTTGTGGACGCTTCTGGATCAATACCTTTACTTTTGTCATAAATGGCAGTTTAATCATTTAGGAATTTGTCTTAAATGGCAGTTTAATCATTTAGGAATTAATTCCCTTATGTATTGTTTTAATTTACTGTCATTTTACTCTGGATTTCTTTCGTCGAAGCTTTCCAACCTCATATTTGAGTAAATCTTAATTAATATTGATATTAATAATACTGATAACAAAATCAAGTTGACAGTAGACTCATTTGTAAAGCAAGAATGCTATCTGAAGCCCCCTACTTAGGAGAGATCCATTTTCAAAAGTGCTATAACATTTTATGTGTACGGACATGTCCAATGACCTTTCCTCACTAAAGTCGCTCTCAATAGGGTTTCCAGATCACATATTTTCACTAAATTGGCCTCTGTAAATCTTGTCAAGTCAACGGTCGCTATTTATGAAAAGTGACACTGGCGTAAACCCCATAAGCGACTGGAGCTATAGCTTGCTTTCAGTGGGTCCTGGTGAAAGCCACCTTATCTGCAACATCTATCACAACTAAACAAACTGTGTTCAGGAAAATGTGTCAACAACTAAATTATTTCAAATCTCATATGTTGAAAAACCTAAGAGATTTTTACTTGACCATCCGAATTTCTTTAAAATCAATGGAAATTAATTTAAATCATAGAGTGACATAGACAAAGGTTTTCTTTTCAAAGATGACTAGGTGTTGTCGATTCCATAACTGCAGCAAAACTTTCACACGGAATTGGCAACCAGCTATCAAAGACTAAGCCAGAATCATGAGGGAGACTTATGCATGGAGATGTATAGAATGCATCGTACATGAAGCTCTATAAATTCCCTCCCGATCCATTTCAATTTTAACTAAAAGCGTAATCATCTGCAGAGCCAAAACTATTTCGACAGTGAACCTTGTTTATGTGGGTGCGTTCTTTGCACCTGAAATGGTCCGTAGGATGCACATAATTCCCTCCGGGTTCAAAAGTGTCAGGAATCCAAGTTTCGATTTCTACAACTACGACGCAATTTCGAGGAATAACTCGGTTTCGGTAACTGTTATATTATGAAATAAATTACTGTAAAATGCTGTACTACACTTTGTGGTTTTTTATCAAAACTCTCAAAGAGACGAAAGAGATTAAAGTATATGATACTGTCTTCCCGTAAATAATTTATCAACCTCTGAACCTGGATAAGAATAATTATCTCATAAGTTTCGGCCTTATCTTGTCCCAAATTCTATTCATTAAGGGAAACCTGGTTATCACCAATGATTCCCTTCATAGGGAAGTTTTGGAAATGAACCGAGCTTCTGATATCTTCTATCGAATGAGTAATCTGTGCTTCAAAGATGATTTTAGTTCGTCTTTTTATTTTCTTGGGAATCATGAAAGGATATGCACCATAAAAAGGGGAAAGTGAGTTAGAATAAAGTTATTACAGAAAATTAAAATGAGACAAATTGATTTCATTGGAAGTGCAAAGTGTATTAAATTGAACGCCGTCAGTGTTATTGAATCTCACAATAAAGCCAATTGTCTGAGAGGCGTTGCTGACGGCAGAGCCATGAACAAAAGGAAGTTATGTCCCAATACACAGGATGCGATCATCTCAACTGATTTCAAAAGTGTATTGGAACGATCCGATGGGTCTTCCTTCCATGATCTTGGAAGGAAACAAGCTGAAAAGTACAAGCGTATTCTTGTGGCATTCTCCATACATAACTGCATCTCTTCTTTCCTCTCCTGTATTCCAATTTAACTCTAAGCTTGCCCAGGATATTTATGTAGAATTGCTTGAGAAATGAGCACTTAAGGGGAAGATTCCTAAGGCTGAAAGACTGAATCTCAATAGAGACATAAATGATAATGAAATGCAAATCAACCCCATGATCAGCTTGCAAAAGTAAGTAATATTCGCTCTGAACCTTAAAATATTTGCAAACGAAATCCATCATAAATAACCCGAACGTGTGGAATTATGAAGGTATTTGTCATAGGACAGGAGCACAAACATTCCAACCAGGCCAGAGAGAGAGAGAGAGAGAGAGAGAGAGAGAGAGAGAGAGAGAGAGAGAGAGAGAGAGAGAGAGAGAGAGAGAGAGAGCCACGAAAAGCTTCTTTCGGAAGAATCTCTCTGGCGACTGAGATAAAGGAATGGAAAAGGATTTCATTTTCTACTTCGTGTGGCTATGATATAATCTGGTGTCACGTTTCTTTTGATACTTTTCGAATAACTGTAGGATTAAGATAAATTAAGAAATTTGTCGCTTTTTTAACAACAATTTGACATGACAGCTGAGAAATGCTGTTGCTTTGCTGAAGACTGCATTGAAGGTTTCGGGAAGGACCCAGATACTGCCATTGACAGAATCATTTATTTATGGCACTGGATAATTTTTGCTCTTGTTTACTAAATTCTGTTGTGGTTGTATAGACATCTTTAGTTTCATTAATTTCATTTGACCGACTGTCAGTCAGTGTAAAAAACACGAAAAATCATGCTTATAATCTGTTTATGTTTCTTTCTAATTACCCTTTCTTAGTCAAGAATAGATTATGGGTAAAGCGTTATCTACTGCTACGACAAGATCACAAAACCTTTCAATTTCTTTCAGTTCCTTCTATGAGTTTACTCTGGTTCAATGACCACTTATCTGGGAATCATGCAAATCCCACTTTATCCAGTGTCACTTGCACCAGCCCATTATTGCTGTTCATGTCCAGCCCAACTTAGATTCTCAAAAGCCTCGTCATAAAACAGCGGGGCTTCTCCTTCCCCTGCTGTGAATACCACACGAGGCTCTGGCGTTACTGGCCATTGGCACGCGATTGCAACGTCCCTCACACGAGTCGTAACACCACACACTGCCTTGGTGCAAGGAGTTGTCCTCTAAAATAAATATGTTCTTTTGTATTACCGCTTCTGGGTCTTGAAGGAATATCTGTTCACAGTTGTTGTTTATTTTATAGCCTTGGAAAACTTGGGAAATGAAATTCCGTGTTTTATTATGAGAACGATTTGTGCGTTGTGTTTTTTTTTCTAGACCAAGTTGAAATTGCTTTTATATGAATTAGAGGTCGAATCATTCTAGAATATTGTGTTGAAAGGGTAACGCCAATTCATCTTCCATGAAGCAACATGCAACTTATATTGCAAGTCTCCCCGACTACTGAACTAATTGCCTGATTTTACCTGTTCGTGTTTCAGATTATCTTTTTACGAGCCTTGTGATGTGATTGGTAGCGTTCTTCCCCATTAAGCGAGCAGTCCCGGGTTTGACTCCTGCTCGGAGAGAGGCGGATGGACACACTCCGCTAAAATAAACTGTATACGCAGTGAATGAGGCAGCTGGTAGTTTGGTTACTATGGTGGTCACAGTCAGGATATAAAAAGGGTCAAGTGGCTAGGAATATAATCGCCAAGAAAAGGGTGAAGGAAATGATAAGGAAAAAGGACAGAATATGATTTCTTCCTCCAAAACCATCATTTTATTTCTGGGCGGAATTTTGGACGGACGCTCCCTCGAGATTAATCTGGGACTTATGTCTGAAGCCAGACGGGAGGAAGATGGATATTATACCAGAGAAATTCTCTCTAAATAGATGGCAATAATAATGTCCATGATGGAATTACTGTATTTCCTTCTGGCAGTTAGGCTACTCTGTACAATTCTGGATAAAGTTCTACTTCAGTCAAAATATTATTCAGCCATTCAAAAGACTCATATAAAGTTCGACGATTACAAATCATGCAAAAAAGCCTGCCTTCAAGAATGAAGGGAAACTTACAAAAATATTCTTTTAGAGAATATTATAATCGATTACCACGGAAAAAAAAAATCTATTCGAGAGAAAGTTGGCTTAATAGATTGCTTACTTTCATCCTTAAAAGTCAAACAGACAAAATTACTTATCAAAATATTATTATTATACTTCTTCGATATAATTAGCTATTACAAACACAGCCGCCTATGAAGCCTTTATTCAAATCAGGGAGAATCCCCATCAAAATAAGTTAATCATCTCAGGGCCACCTTGCGAATGTATTTGCAAAGTTTCATCCGTATTCTGTGAACCCTTCTAGAGATATGCTTAAACAAACACACACTCATAAACACATACATTCACCAACATGATGGAAATATAACATTTTCCAACTTCGTAACCAGTGACAACTAACAATGAAATACGAAAGACTAAGAAATACATAAACGCAAACAGTAGTGAAAAGATTAATATAATGAAACCCATTAGCAAAAATAAAGGGCAGACTCCATCTTAGGTGAGCAAAGAAAGAAAACCAACAAAGGAATGAGAAATTCCCAGGGCACAATGACCTCCGTGAAAGCCATGTATATTCCTTTTCTCCAAATTTAATTTCTTTGCATAATTCCACCGTAGCTGAAAGGAATGGGAGGTTTTATTAAAAGTTTTTGATCAGTGATTTTCAGTTACACAATCCTTTTAAGGACTGATTTTATTTAGGAAACATTTACAAGTATTTTTTTTTTGATGAGTGACCTGAATTCAGTTGTCTCGTTCAGTTAGTCGTACTCTCGTAACTATTTGATCACTTTCCTGTATACATATGTGTCTGTATATGCGTATATGCTTATTTATAAGTTTCAATAAATTGTCGTTCTCGCTGGACAAACGTACTGAAAAATCAGTAGAGAAGAGAGACAGTGTTTCCGAAACTGTGCTTTACACTGAAAATTGACTTATTTCCTAAATTTTTTCTTCACTCTGAATATATCCATTTCATTTGCATCTCTTATTCTAAGACCTTTCTCTCCACATTTACTTCCCCGAAGAGCCAATTTATCCCAAAAGTATTTGCTCACATTTACTTAAGTTTTAATCCCATTTTATAACTTTTTCTTCACTCACTTTCATCTTAACCACCGTATGTCAAACCCTCTAGTTTCATCCACCCGCAATATTCTCCTTTCATTCCCTCTTTCTACTCTGCTACACCTGTGAACACGCATATAAACAGACATACACACACACATTTACATATATACATATATATATATATATATATATATATATATATATATATATATATATATATATATATATATATATATATATATATATATATATATATATATATATATATATATATATGATTTCCATTTTGTGAGAAATATTGATTTGATAAAGTGTATGTCGAGGTGAAGATGCAATAGTTAACGAAAGGTAAATCTTGCCTCCAAAATCCTCCCTCGAAGCGTAGCGACAGAAGATTTGAGAGGAGAGAATTGTAAGATAATCATCTTCCTTCGTGGAAGGTCTGTCCAAGTCTCTTTACTATCGCGCCACTTCCTTCATCTCTTTCCTTTGTAGATTTTTGCTCCGTCTCTTCATTGTCCTCTCTTCGTTTGTTGCCTTCGTCACCCTTGGCTCTATCTTAGATTTCCTTATCTTGTCTCTGGAGAAGAAGCAGCTTTCGCTCAGTCATCGATCTCTTGATTTATCGGCGAAGAGGGACGCCCATGAAAAGGCTCTGCATCAATCATTTTGGAATATTCCCTTAAATAATGTAAGAAATATTATTTCAGAGGCGGAAGGTATCGTGTACTTAAATACTGATCCACAAGCCTTATATATGTTGTTTCATCGATAGGAATGCAACATACGAACTTCTTAGGGATTATGTTCATAAGGACATAGGGAATTAGTTATCTGGGTGTCAGGCTCTTTGGGTAAGTAACAGGGTTATCTGGGTGTCAGATCCTTTAGGTAAGTAACAGGCTTATCTTTGGGGAAGTAACAGGGTCATCTGAGTGTCAGGCTCTTTGGGTAAGTAAGAGGCTTACCTTGGTGTCAGGCTCTTTCAGAAAGTAAAAGGGTTATCTGGGTGTCAGGCTCTTTGGGTAACAGGCTTATCTTGGTGTCAGCCTCTTTGGGTAAGTAACAGGGTTACCTGGGTGTCAGGCTCTTTCGGTAAGTAAAAGGGTTATCTGGGTACCAGGCTCCTTGGGAAAGTAACAGGCTTACCTGGGTGAGAGGCTCTTTCAGTAAGTAAAAGGGTTATCTGGGTGTCAGCCTCTTTGGGTAAGTAGCAGGGTTATTTGGATGTCAGGCTCTTTCGGTAAGTAACAGGGTTATCTGGGTGTCAGTCTCTTTCGGTAAGTAACAGGATTATCTGGGTGTCAGGCTCTTTGGGAAAGTAACAGGGTTATCTGGGTGTCAGCCTCTTTGGGTAAGTAACAGACTTACCTGGGTGTCAGGCTCTTTCAGTAAGTAAAAGGGTTATCTGGGTGTCAGGCTCTTTGGGTAACAGGCTTATGTGGGTGTAAGCCTCTTTGGGTAAGTAACAGAGTTATCTGGGTGTCAGGCTCTTTGGGTAAGTAACAGGATTATCTGGGTGTCAGGGTCTTTGGGTAAGTAACATGGTTATCTGGGTGTGAGGCTCTTTGGATAAGTAACAGGAATATCTGGGTGTCAGGCTCTTTGGGTAAGTAACAGGGTTATCTGGATGTCATGCTCTTTGGGTAAGTAACAGGGTTTTCTGGGTACCAGGCTCTTTGGTTAAGTAACAGGGTTATCTGGGTGTCAGGCTCTTTGGTTAAGTAACATGGTTATCTGGGTATCAGGCTCTTTGGGTAAGTAACAGGGTTATCTGGGTGTCAGGCTCTTTGGGTGAGTAACGGGGTTATCTGGGTGTCAGGCTCTTTTGGTAAGTAACAGGGTTACCCGGATGTCAGACTCTTTGGGTAAGTAACAGGGTTATCTGGGTACCAGGCTCTTTGGGTAAGTAGCAAGGTTATCTAGTTGTCAGGCTCTTTGGGTAAGTAACAGGGTTATTGTGGGTCAGCCTCTTTGGGTAAGTAACAGGCTTATCTGAGTGTCAGGCTCTTTGGGTAAGTAACAGGGTTATCTGGGTACCAGGCTCTTTGGGTAAGTAACATGGTTATCTGGGTGTCAGGCTTTTTGGGTAAGTAACAGGGTTATCTGGGTGTCAGCCTCTTCGGGTAAGTAACAGGGTTATCTGGGTGCCAGGCTCTTTGGGTAAGTAACAGGGTTATCCGGGTGTCAGGCATTTTGGTAAGTAACATGGGTATCTGGATGTCAGGCTCTTTGGGTAAGTAACAAGGTTATCTGAGTGTCAGCCTTTTTGGTTAAGTAATAGGGTTATCTGGGTGTCAGGCTCTTTGGGTAAGTAACATGGTTATCTGGATGTTAGGCTCTTTTGGTAAGTAACATGGTTATCTGGGTGTCAGGCTCTTTGGTTAAGTAACAGTGTTATCTGGGTGTCAGGCTCTTTTGGTAAGTAACAGGCTTATCTGGGTGTTAGGCTCTTTGAGTAAGTAACAGGGTTATCTGGGTGTCAGGCTCTTTGGGTAAGTAACAGGGTTATCTGGGTATCAGGCTCTTTGGGTAAGTAACAGGGTTATCTGGGTGTCAGTCTCTTTGGGTAATAACAGGGTTATCTAGGTGCCGGCTCTTTGGGTAAGTAACATGGTTATCTGGATGTCAGACTCTTTGGGTAAGTAACAGGGTTATCTGGGTGTCAGGCTCTTTGAGTAAGTAACATGGTTATCTGGGTGTTAGGCTCTTTTGGTAAGTAACAGGGTTATCTGGGTGCCAGGCTCAGGTAAGTAACAGTTTAGTTTATCTGGAACAGGCAGGCTCTTTGGGTATGTAACAGGGTTATCTGGGTGTCAGGCTCTTTGGGTAAGTAACAGGTTATCTGGCTGTCAGGCTCTTTGGGTAAGTAACAGGGTTATCTGGGTGTCAGGCTCTTTGGTAAGTAACATGGTTATCTGGGTGTTAGGCTCTTTTGGTAAGTAACAGGGTTATCTGGGTGCCAGGCTCGGGTAAGTAACAAGTTTATCTGGAAGGCAGGCTCTTTGGGTATGTAACAGGGTTATCTGGGTGTCAGGCTCTTTGGGTAAGTAACAGGGTTATCTGGCTGTCAGGCTCTTTGGGTAAGTAACAAGGTTATCTGGATGTCAGGCTCTTCGGGTAAGTAACAGGGTTATCTGGGTGTCAGGCTCTTTGGGTAAGTAACAGGGTTATCTGGGTGTTAAGCTCTTTGGGTAAGTAACAGGGTTATCTGGACGTCAGGCTCTTTGGGTAAATAACAGGGTTATCAAAGTGTCAGGCTCTTTAGGTAAGTAACACAGTTATCTGGGTATTAGGCACTTTGGGTGAGTAACACGGGTCCTGTCGATGTATGACATTAGGCTACTGCAGTATATTATACAAAGTATTTGATATCTGTTATTGTGTGTAAGTGTTTTCATTTGCTATCTATACACATGAACGAAATAGGGATAATTTTATATATGAAGAAAACTTATATGAGGACATTCCTCAAAGCCCTAAAAATAGTGGACGTATTACAAGAGGCAGGGTTTCTCGCTCAAGGGTAGCTAATTATGCCTCGCAAATGAAGGGTGACACCCACATCTGATAGTGTTAATTGTACGTTAGGCGAGTCTTCTAGGAGGGCGCGAGGGACCTAAATGGAGACATTCTCGTTATGCTCTTATTCTTTTGTTTTTATTACTATGTTTCCTGTAATTCTCTTGTTATCGTTTTGTTGTTCTATTGTTATTATCTGTTAATTATTCGTTTTCTTTTGTTATTCTCATGTTTTTACTTTTTGATATTCCTGGTGTTTTCTTTATATCATTTTGTCATTTTCTCGTTATCATGTGGACCTAGGAACGACGAGAGAGAAAGACACCAATAGAAGGAATTTTGAAACAGACGGAAATGGAGAATGCCACTTGTAAAGGAACATAGACTCATGGCGTGATCTTTGATAAACAGATGAAAACTAACAGAAGAATAAGACTCAAGCTGAGAACGATTATTGATCCCAGAGAGCTTATAGAAACTGTCATGAACGAATAAAAAGCTTAGCAGTCCCCCTCAAAACAAAGAGAAAGAGGGGTATGAGATTGATTACAGAAATCAATAAAAAAAAGGCCTTTTTTTTTATCATACAATTCGAAATTATTCTTTATTTTCAACTTTTTGGGTCTTTCCTCTTTCGAAGTCAGTGTAGTTTCTGAATTTTTGCAGAAATGTGCAAAAACTCGAAAATTAGTTTTTTCATTTGTGAAAAGGTTCAGAAATTATTTCTCAAAAGAAGCTCATTGACCTCAGGAAAAAATTATCTGAATAGTGATGAGATAATTTAAGGCTGACATTTCTTTGCTGGATTTATATGTGATTTTCTCAAAAATTGGAATTTTCAATTGTTTTTTCTCTCTCTCTCTCTCTCTCTCTCTCTCTCTCTCTCTCTCTCTCTCTCTCTCTCTCTCTCTCTCATCGCCTGGTCCCAGATTTTTAGGAAGTTTAACGATTAGAACCATAAATCTAAGCAAGAAGGTTCACAAAAATCGTTACACATTCCTCCCTAAAACTAAGATTTCTCTGATCCACGAAATAATGTTCAAGTTAGCAATCCTTTCCGTCACAAGAACAAACATGAAATCCCGGAATTATTAATACCAGACAAACCCGCCATTTGCACACTGAATATAATTCCTTGGCTGATAACATTCAATGCAAACGCTGCATGATATTAACGGCACCACTGGCGTAAGAAGATAGTGTCTGGTGCCAATATAAGCGCCGGATGTCCTCTTTTTGCTGATGCAGAGGCAATGTTGCCAGTGTTGGGAAAGTGGTAAAAGAGACTGTGTTGCCGGTCCTGGGAAACTGGTCAAACATTTTTCAGGGAAATACCATATTGTTTATTCATTTGCTTTTGCAATACTGCAAACGAAACACAAGCAAGCAATCATTATCAGAAATACTGAGGTTCAAAGCAAAATCCCTAGGTGGACACAAAGTGGCACTTCACGTCTCTTTCTCTTCCCTACTTGCAGTTGCCGCTACTATTGTGGTAAATTGGTATTTATCTTAATAGCGTGTTTGAATATTTACCTACTTGTGTTTGTCGACAGCGAATGGTTGTTTTGTGTTGTTGGTACTGTATCTGTTTACTTTTGACGTTTCCAGTGTACCCTACTCTGTTGACTTCCGTAATTCTTTGTGTCGCGATCTTGGCTAAATAAAGCCTTGATATGCACTGAGGTCTTTTAATACAACTACCTCACCCAGTGAGACAACTGGCTCTATTCTATCTTATCGACTCCGTATACCCAGCACAGTAATTCTGAACACGAGTTGAATAAAAGCAATGGGCATAGGAAACGTAATTATTATCTTCAAAAAACAAATCAGTCTTACAAATGAACAGACAAAACAAGGAACTAAAACTCAGTCATACTTTATCCGTTACCCTATCCATCGAAATGTCACTTGAAAAACCAAGAAAAAACAGACAAATGAACAAACGGGTCAACGCCTGAATCTCCCAGAGCGTCAGCTCTGACAGGATGATGCAAAAGCTTCCAACATATTACTGGGTGTCACTCTTCTGATGAGTTGTTTTGGAAATGGAACCGGATCAGATGTTTCCTAGCTTCCTGAAAACTTTACCCTTTGGAATCTAGTTATTTCTAGTTATGTCCATCCCCCGAATTACTGTTGTAATTAACACTCACTGATTGTGTGAAGAATTTTAACAGGTTGCACTCCTTTCTCTTGTTTGCTTCTGTTCGTATTTTTTATTGTGAACTATATGGATGGTTTTATATTGGATTTCCCTTGCAATCTAAGCTGAGTTTTCACAATCAACATGTGAGGTTGCGTGACCTTTCTGATCCTTAAAAGCTCTAACAATAACCTACCTGGAATCCTGGAATAGAATCCATTTGCCTTTCTAGACAGTCACCGGGGCTCATATGGCACTGGAATTCGGCTTCCCATACAAGTCCCAAATCCACAGGCTGAAATGAAAAGAGAAGAATTGGTTAGGTAAGAAAAAACATAAGATCGCTTAAATTAAATGCATTTGTTTTTCTATTCATTCTGTTAGAATGAGTGGCTTTATGAAAAAACAACACATTCTCTGCCTCATTCTTCCTTGAACTTTTACAAGATTTTTCCCATGTGCTCTAAGCGTCCTAAGCTTTTCAGCTTCCACATTACCCAGAAAGAAGCTACATGAAGCGCACGTCGAACTCACTGCTTACAACACGGCACAGACTTCTGTGTATGAAGTAATGGGAAGCTGTCGAAGTTTGAGTTCGTAAAAGAAGTTCATCTTTAATTTTGAAGTTTACGGATGCTCATGACAGTGACTGCTTTTTGTATTTCCTTAAAACCATCCCTCTGTAGAGAGCAATACCAAAATAGCTTACAAGTAAGAAGGGAAAATCTGCCGACTATGGAGTGTTTAATGAGGAAGCGTCTTAAAGGTGCTCTTCTAGGTCTTATGGGTAAATGGATCAGACAAAGTTAATGACGATGAGACATCGTTAGATGTTAAGAGGCAACATTACTTTTAACTTAGGCTGGGCGCACATTGAAACCGGGCGCACATTGAGACGCAGGTGACATAGGCAACGCAGCACAGAGCAGGGCAGAAAACTGCATTTCACTATTTTAAATGTAAGCGCGCACATTGTCATGCAGGACAGCACAGCGCAGGGGCAGACCTGCCTCGGCCTGCGTCACGCAGTGTTTTAAACGCAGTTTTCTGCGCACATGCGGCACAGGATGTAACTCGCTCAGTAATCTACAGGATGTCATCCACTGGGGAACTTATTGGGGCTGTCCATCAACACCAAGTCCTTTATGATACCGCCCACCCTGATTACATGAAAGGGTCATGTTGTAAAGTCATGTTGTACAGTCTCTGCTGATCATGTTATTTGTAAAGTCCCCGCTGAGCAAGTTTTCTTTGATGACGGCCCATTTTCTTTGTACCTACAATTCGTCACACTTGAAGGGCCAGGTCACTTAAATTCAATCATTTAAACTGTGTATGTAATTATTTATCTGTCCATCTATTATGTACCGTGTATTTCTTCTTTCGCAGGCATCAAGATTGTATTCAACTTTAATTCTGTCTATTTTTACATTGTAAATTGTACTCGTTCGCTGTATTTATTTATTAATTGTTATTGACCTCAGGTCACCCTTGCTTCCATTGTCTTCCGCTGCTCGACGCCAGTCTGCCGCTATATAAACCGCCTGGACCTTTAATAAATCAGCAGTTCACTTTTACCTGCTCGTTTCTTTTGCACCTCTTATAGTGGTGACCCCGGAGTGTTCCGGAAGCCATTAGCGGACCCATACGGCGACTCAGTCTTGGCTTCAGGAGCTTACTCACGCCCTTAGTGGACTAATCACGGCACTGAACCAACGTTTGGGCGTGCTGACTCTCGTCGGCAAAATCACCAGCGTCATTAGCGGACTCACATGGCGCGCCCCCAAGTGTGTTTTGACGCGAGTACCCTACTCCATATAAGAGGGCAAAGAGCAAGTATGGATGCGGACATCCCTTCCCTCGTTCAATTAACCACTGACCTCGCGGATTCGGAGGTCTACCTCCCTCCCATATCACCTGCGCCTGTCCCCGCACCGAGGCTCTCACGCTCCTCCACACCCCTGCTCGCGCCCCGCACTCTCCCAAGCCCATCGGGCCAATCCAGGGCTGCCCTGTCCATAAAGCCGCCGCAGGGGAATCTGTCGGCTTGGCTCTACAGGGGTCGAGAGCCAGTTCAGGATTGTGGATCTTAACGACGAGGTGCTGCAGGCGGATATAGTACTCAACGCCCTGCCGGAGGAGATCTACAGTAAGCTCGTCCCGTGGGTGTCTGACGCATGCCCCCTTACCTACCAACTCCTGAAGAAAACCCTCCTCGAGACATGCTCCCCGCTGGTTGCCGAGCGGGCCGCCTGCGCCCTTGACCTCGCCATCAATCCGCGGTGGGATCAGAGCGTCATGGAGTCATGGGGCATGATCCGAGACCTCCTCACCATCCCAGACACCGAAGGCAGTAAAAAGAAGCGCGAAATAAGCCTGTCGTGGGAGACCCTCCTCCATCAGCTCCTCCCGGAGGTCTGCACACAAATCCCGGAGCCCTACGCGATGCCCCTCAAAGCCTTGATCTGCTCAGCACAGTACTTGACGGACTCCGTGAACGCAACAAAGCGGGTACCAGCGCCCACACTCCCAGTCAGCACCATCCAACAGGAGGAGGGCGCAGAGGAAGAGGTCAATGCCGTCACCAGGAGGCGCCCAGCGCCTCCCAACAGATGGAATTCCCCGGGTCTTTGCCACTACCACAGGCGGTTCGGCAAGGATGCCCGGAACTGCCTGCTGCCCTGTTCATTCGCCTGTTCAAAAAACGAGGGAGGCGGCTGCCAGCAGGACAGGCTGCCATGGCAGCAGAAGAACCCAGGGGCCCAGAACAAGTAGGCTTCTACATCCGCGACACTGTCTCCGGCAGGATGATGCTGGTCGACATGGGGGCCATTAGATCAATCTTCCCGGCATCTAGAGAGGACCACAAGTGGGAACCGGACCCGGCTGCCTCTGACCTGACGGGCCGCCTATGGAACCAGGGTCCCACATCCTCTCCATCCTTGGCCGCTCCTGGGTGTGGATTTCCTGGCGCACTTCGGGCTGGCAGCCGACGTTGGTCGGAAACGCCTCCTCGATACAGACTCCTGCCAGTCCCTCCCATTGGCAACGGGGCCCAAGGTACCCATCATCTGCTCTGCCGCCCCCCACCAGTACTCACAACTGCTGATGGAGTTCCCTGATGTGTTCAGGCCCGAGCTCTGCCAAAAGTCTGGGGCCCCAGCCAAACATGGCATATATCACCACATAAAAACAAAGGGGCCCCCAGCATATGCAAAGTTCCGGAGGCTTCCCCCTCGACGCCTTCAGGAGGCCAAGGATGCATTCGCCGAAATGGAACGGATGGGAATCTGCAAGAAGGCTCCCAGCCTGTGGGCCTCCCCCCTTCATATGGTGCAGAAACCGGACGGCTCCTGGAGACTCTGCGGGGACTACAGGCGGCTCAACCTCGCAACGGAACCTGACCATTATCCCCTGCCGAACATGCAGGACCTCACGGCCTCCTTCCACGGGGCCAAAATATTTACTAAGCTGGATCTCTTGAAATCCTATTTTCAGGTACCGGTCGCGCCAGAGGACATACCAAAGACTGCCATCATCACACCTTTCGGGTCCTACGTGTTCGCCTTCTCTACATTTGGCCTGAGGAACGCTGGGGCGACTTTCCAGCGGGTCATGGACAGCATCCTGGGGGACCTAAAGTTCTGCGTCTGCTATGTAGATGATATCCTTATATTTTCCAGGTCCCACAAGGAGCACCAGAAACACATCTGGGCAGTCCTGCAGCGCCTGCAGGAGAACGACCTCATTGTACGCTTTGACAAATGCACCTTCGGCGTACAGAAGGCCGACTTCCTGGACCACGAGGTATCCCCAGATGGAGTCCGTCCACTCACATCCAAAGTCGCAGCCGTCACCAGGTTCCCCGTCCCCACCTCCGTCAAGGCCGTCCAAGAATTTCTCGGGATGGTGAACTACTACAGGAGGTTCATCCCCGGGATCACACACACCACGGCCCCTTTGACGGAGACCCTGAAAGGCCAACCAAAATCCTTGTTGTGGGGACCTAGCCAGCAGTAGGCCTTCTCCCTGACAAAGGCCGCCCTCGCCGAGGCAACTGCCTTGGCCCACCAGGATCCCAGCAACCCCCTCCAGCTGACAACGGACACCAACAATGTTGCCTGTGGTGCTGTCCTGGAGCAGGTCATCAACGGTGCTCCCAGCCCATTGCCTTCTTCAGCAAGAAGTTCAACCCCGCAGAGGCCCGCTACAGCACCTTCGACAGGGAACTCTGCGCAGTGTACCTTGCAGTCTGGCACTTCAAGTTCCTCCTGGAGGGCACACCCTTCACAATCTATATGGACCACCAACCGCTGGTCCATGCCTTCACCAAGCAAGGGGAAGTGTGGTCCTCCAGGCAGCAGCGGCATCTCTCGGCCATCGCCGAGTTCACCTGCTCCGTCAAGTACCTCCCTGGCAGGAAGAACCCTGTGGTGGACGCCCTCTCCAGAGTCGAGCTGAACACCGTAAAGCTGGGAATCAACTACGAAGACCTTGCCAGGGAGCAGGCCGCCGACCCAGAGACCCCAGCCTACCGTACCGCCATCACGTCCCTAAAGTGGAGGGATGTGCCCCTCGCCCCCGGGGACCCAAATCTCCTCTGCGACGTCAGCACCGGTCAGCCCTGCCCCCTAGTGCCAGCTTCCTGCCGCCGCCAGGTATTCGACATCATCCACGGCCTGTCACACCCCTCCCGCAGGACGATGGCCAAGCTGCTGTCAGAGAAGTTTGTCTGGCACGGAGTGCAGAAGGACGCGAGGACCTGGGCGAGACAGTGCCTGCATTGCCAAACCAGCAAGGTGGGGCGGCACACCGAATCTGGGGTAGGCGAGTTCCCGCAGCCAGGGCAGCATTTCGGCCATGTGCGCATCAACGTCGTCGGGCCCCTTCCCCCATCAGGCGGGTCCAGATATCTCCTGACGGTGGTAGATCGCTCAACAAGGTGGCCCGAAGCCAAGCCAGTGCAAGAAGCCACTGCCAGCGCCTGCACCGAGGCCCTGCTCTCCAGCTGGATCAGCCGCTTCGGCGCCCCTGACCACATCACAACCGACATTGTGGTCCGCCATGGCCCAGCTGCTGGGGACAGCTCATCACACCACCACGGCCTACAACCCAGCCGCCAACGGCTTGGTCGAGCGTTTTCACAGGTCCCTGAAGGCGTCCCTTATGGCCCGCTGTACCGCTGAGGACTGGAAGTACCAGCTGCCGTGGGTCCTCCTCGGGTTGAGAACCGCCCCCAGGGCCGGCGGTGCCCCGTCTGCAGCCGAGAAGACCTACGGCAAGCCCCTTGTGGTCCCAGGCGAGCTAGTGACAGAGGATCGCCACAACCCATCGGCCCAGAGGCTTCGCGAAATCGTCGGCAAGTTCGCCCCCTGCAAGAGGACATATACCGACAGGTCGGCCACCTTCACGCTGCCCGAGCTGGCCTCCACTACCTACGTCTTCGTCAGGGATGACGCCGTCCGCCCGCCACTAACCAGGCCCTACAGGGGGCCCTTCCGTGTGCTGGAACGGAACAGCGAGGCATTCCTGCTCGCACTTCATGGGAGGAATGATTGGGTGTCAATCAACTGGGTCAAGCCCGCCCTCCTGGAGGAGGACACAGCCGTCAGCACACCGCACCCTCCGCCGGCGCAGCCACCACCGCAACCGGGCCCTCGCAAGAAGCCGACACGTGGCCGCCCCCGGAAAAGGCAGCCCACACCCGCAATCAGCCACCCTCACACACAGGTCGTCCCTCCGTTGTCCTCACGCAGCCGGGGCACCCTTCAACGCCCCAGCAGATACGCCGACTAATCAGACGTTACCTACGTCTTGGGGGGGAGTATTTGTAAAGTCATGTTGTACAGTATCTGCTGATCATGTTACTTGTAAAGTCCTTGATGTAACAGCAAATTACCAAGAGTTATTATGGTAATGTTACGTCAGTTGCACCATGATGAGCTTGCATGTGGTTGCAATGTCACCAACCGTAGGCTAAGATGTGCGATATTCTTCCACAATTCTATGAATATGTCAATTCTTGTGTTATAGTCCACCTGTTACGCATGTAAAGCTAGGCTAACTGTGTAGTGTAACAGTAAAGTTAGGCATGAGTATAGCCTAGGCTATGGACTGCATGCTGTCTGGCACAAGATTGCTTTCCTAAATAAACTTTTCGTATTACAGTACAGGGAACCAGTATAAGAACCAGTATAAGTACCTGTTTAGGAACCAGTTCTAACAATTGATCCTTCCTTTTATGCTATGTTACTGTGAACTAATGGGTCGCTTTCTCTCTCTCTCTCTCTCTCTCTCTCTCTCTCTCTCTCTCTCTCTCTCTCTCTCTCTCTCTCTCTGTGTAACCTTTCGTGCTGGTGTAACATACGTATTCTCAGGTTATTTTGATTTTGAATCTGTCGTTACTTTTTACCCTGCATACTACAAAATCTTAACTTAAAAAATACAGATATTCCCTTGACATAAACGCAGTCACCCCAACACGTAAATCGTCTCTCCGAGTCTAAAGGAAGTTTTTACCGTCTGACCAACATCTGGCCAGAAGACGCCAAGAGATAAGGAACTCAGAAAAACTCTCCTGGAAGGATTGAGGCTCAGCTGGAACAGGGAATGTCAGGTGTTAAGTAGGCAATGACTGCTCGTCCTGATGAAAAGGACCTCTCGTGATTTCGGAAACTGGAGACTAACCGCAGCTGTACTTTGATGATAGACAATGCAGAATACCCAAGACTCTTCCCGAACGATGGCGTGTTTCATCAACGAATGAGAAGATATACAAGGCAAATTTGAGACATCTATCAGTTTCAGTAATATATAACCTTTTAGGGAACAAAGTTCACGAAATTCATTTGAAATTGGTTATTGTTTCATGCAATGTATGACCTAATTACACTGACCTAATGTTGTCAGGATACCTTCCATGTGTGAAGCTTTCATATTTAAATTTTCAAACTGTATATAGTAAATACTTGAGTGCTGAAAAATGTCTGTTATAAAAGAGGTCCATTGCTTGTGATAATTTATCACAATTACAAATGAACTCATGGTATAAAGATTTAATGTATTGACAAGTTGTTACTCCGGGAAGCAAATTTTGGCGTAATTAAGATCCTTTCTGTCTTTACCTGGAACAGTACGAAATAAGAAAGATTGTCTTCGTAGCCTTTCTCCAAAGGGAAAATCAAAAAAGGGCTAAATGTCATGTCTACAAACCATTAAACGCGGAAGAAATATTTGGGAAGCCAAAAGAAAAAAAAATGATTAGGGTTAGGGAGAAATAAGAATAGGAAGACAAGTACGCATTGCCAGGTTATCAAGGTTCTGTCGTGTCCTAGTCTCTCTTTCTCTCTCCCCGCCCCCCAACACTCACACACTCTCTCTCTCTCTTCATGAAATCGGAATTTCCGCATTAAAGAGGGACATAGATCCAGTGCAAAAATGACCTCGACATTTTTAAATGTCATGGGACACTTCGTGTATTTTCCCCCCAGAGAAAATAAATGGGAACTCTGGCCGTTTCGTATTTGCAAATCAAGTTTTGATGCTGTTGTTTTGGGAAATCTCGACTTAAATATCTGACAGCGTTGTCGTCGGTCGTTATTTACAACATATCTTTCCTTTTAGATAAAAATGAGGGAATTACATGTGGAATCTCTCGAATCATTACCATTATTTTCTTTTAATGGCAGTCCCATTGCTCAGGAAATTAATAATAATGTTATGTGAACATGTTTTTGGATCACCACTTTAATGTCCTTTTCTAATATTAAGGACAGAGAGCTCTCGTTCGATTACTCATGGATATAAGGAGTTATGTGAAGGTAAATGTATATAATCTTTATTAGCCTACTTGCTTGTTAATAGTTACTTGCTTATTTGCTAATAAAATGCTCTTATTCCAAACGCATCAAATCTCAATACACTATGGATATAACCGAATTATCTGTCAAAAATACTGAACTGGAGATGTATTTGTATGAAGACTAGACTTTTCCACATACACGGCACTTTTAAACAATTTTTCAGCTTCCAGCGACCTTGGAGACTTTCATTAATTTCCCAACCCATGAGAAGGCTCCGACTGCTCTCTGGGCAGGCTCGGAAGCCAACGGGGATCTTCAGGCTTTGGAAACCGTTTTGGGAACCCGAACAGGTTAAACCTCTGATAGTATTTACAGAATTAATGATTGTAGAAAATTTATATATTTACTGGAACTGCAAAAGTTAATATTTTTGTAATAAATTACAAAAAGAAGTACACGATAATTGTTAAAGTATCTAGAGAACATACAATGATAAATATGTATGTTAAAACTTCATGAAATATCCATTGCTGTGTTACATAAACGTTTCTCTTCATAAAATGGTGATCCTAATCCTACGATGTTGAAAAAACTTTATTGCTGGAGATTTATAGTACCAAAAAGTATATTAATTTGATCATTGCCAGAATAATGATTACATATAGAATGGATAATTAATGATACAAAACATCAAAATCACATCACAACTCAGGTTTCTTTGATCCACTGATCAAACTTTGCAGTTCTTCAAGAAAACACTTAACCACTTCCATAATTATCTGTATTAGCTTGGAGGACTATGATGCCTGGTGTAATGACTCAGTGTAAACGTCTTGATAAAACCTTTCTGGTTTGGTATATTCTTCGTGAAATATGCTACAGATTCGTTTTCGATGGGGACTTGGAATGATAAAAAAGTAAGAAATTCTTCTCGTACTATTTTCATAATGCCATCAAGAAAACTACAACCCTTCCTCAGTCCTATCTGAGAACATCGAGAGAGAGAGAGAGAGAGAGAGAGAGAGAGAGAGAGAGAGAGAGAGAGAGAGAGAGAGAGAGAGAGAGAGAGAAATGTAGCTTTACGGTTTTTCAGACCCTTTTCATTCATATCGAAGCCACAGAATTAACTATAAACCAGTAAGTTACATCTATTTGAGCAAAAACCTTAACACATTTGAACTAATAACTGATCGACTATCGCAAAAATTGTAATAAACAACAACCACCTTACCATTTTTTCAATGAAATAATCAACAGCGATATCAATTACATTTCAAGAACGCAAAGAACCAAATGAATTATTTTCTAAGGACTATAGGAGAAAGAAAAGGCACAAAGAATACGACCTCTCCTACAGAAATACATCGAAACAAGAATCAGTTTAAGAAATATCTGGGTAAACAAGTCAATGTGGAATGACAATTTCGAATAACTACCAGAAAGTAGTTTTAAGAAAGAAAGTGAATCTCGCCCTGACAAAATGAAAGAAAACAAGGAAGCCATCGGACAGAAGTGAGACAATCAGTAGACAGATGACATACGATTATTAGACAGATAGAAAACAGACATCAGAAAGAACGAAGACGGCCACTGATAGAAGGACAGTCATCAAACGGGAGGAAGACAGCTCACAGACAGAAGGGGGGTTTATCAAACAGAGAGAAGACAATCAGCAGATCTTCTTTTTTTTTTTAGCTGATAGGTAAGATGGTTGAAAGAAGAGTGAGGGCAGTTAGCTAGCTAATCTGCAGATAGAAAGGAAAATTCACACGGAAGGAAGTCAGTCATTAGACATATGGAAGGACATCATCACAGATAATCTGTTTACCAGACAGAAGAAAGACGATCAGCAGATAGACTGAAAAGTTCTCGTAGAGATGGAAGACAGGCACCGGGAGATGTACCCAGAGACAAATTGCCATCAGTCCCAAAGGTGAATAAGTTTGGAATAAACAAGCACTTGAGGGCGTGAGAAAAAATATGCCATAAGATTTACCTTTATAAAATCCAAATCCTGAAGATCAAACAGTTGTTAGTAAGTCCTTAAGGAAATCTTTAGGTACACAGTAAAAGCGAATGAATTGCTTATGTCTGCGCAAGAGAAGGTGACAAAGACCAAAGCGTTCTGAAAAGGTGAGACCGTATGATGGGTTTCGTTATTGCTTTCTTAGGCTTTTATACTTTCCTTTTATATATTTCTCTTATATATATATATATATATATATATATATATATATATATATATATATATATATATATATATATATATATATATATATATATATATATATTATATATTTTTTCTTGTTTTTCTTTTCTGTTTTATTTTATCCCATAAGGAATTAGTGCCGGCAGTGCACCTCATGTGCTGCACTATATTCATTGATGGTGTTTACAACGTTCCTTCGGCCCCTAGCTGCACTCGCTTTTAAGCCTTTTACTATACCTCCATTCCTCCTTGCTTTTTCTTTCAATGTTGTTGTCCAACCTCCTTAATTATTAACTCCTGATGCAACGTAATTTATCTCTTTTATTTTCTGGATCTCCATATCTTGCTGTCCGGCCACCCCAGTTTTCACTGTCTTAAGTACTGGAAGTGCCCTAGTACTTGGCTGGACAACCTAAAATTCATAATTCTGTTTCCTTATAGACTTTCCTTATTAGCGTAAAACTTCAAAGCCTCTGCTCTTTGCGAACTCTCTCTCTCTCTGGCCTCCTCAATCAATGACTCCAATGACATTTTCTCTAAATCCTTCTGTGTTTTAAATGTATATATATATATATATATATATATATATATATATATATATATATATATATATATATATATATATATATATATGTATATATAATGTATATATATATATATATATGTATATATATATATATATATATATATATATATATATATATATATATATATATATATATATATATATATATATATATATATATATATATATATATATATATATATATATTTCTTTTCATACTCTCATAACTGCTCACAGTATTTGCCTCTCATTAGAAACTTTTATATCAACTTCATAATCTCCGCCTTCGCTTCGTTCACATCTTTGTCCCTTTGTATTGCTGTTTATTGCTTTTATCTTTTTCCTTCCGTCTCCCTTATCTGACTCAAATGCCCTTCTATATCTCTCTCATCTTTTCCGGCGTCTCCCAGTTTATGACTCTATCTATATCTTATTCTTATTTCGTTTTCATTTTCCCGTTATTCAAAAGAAACTTTCTCTCTCTCTCTCTCTGCGCTCATAGCGTCTGAGTGCCTACAGAGGTTGCCTTAGAATGATTTCATATCACCAGTTTTCTCTAGTTGAGTTTTCTTTTGTTTAATCACCTCCCTTAGAACTCTTCCTTGACCAATTTTTTTGGTCACGTCAATGAAATCTTTCGGTTCTTACACAAAAATATTACGCATCATAAATATTAACACTGAAAAAATAAAAGGACTCTTCCAATGGATGGCAATTCCTTTGGAATGAGGTTGCTAGCTTCAAACTTTAGTCCACTCCATCTGAGGCCTACCAGAGTTGATTACCTACCAGGTACTTAATATGCTGCACAGGTCAGGTCAACAGAGAAACAAAGGATTATATCAAAAGACTCTTTGTTCAGCTGCCTCGCCAGGATTCGAACCTAACTCTCCTCATTCGAGGCGAGTATATATATATATATATATATATATATATATATATATATATATATATATATATATATATATATATATATATATATATATATATATATATATATATATATATATATATATATATATATATATATATAATATATATCTTCGTTGGGGAGTCGGTAGAGTTGTGGGCTAGCACTCGCTAGGCCCGAGTTCGAGTCTCCAGCCAGCTAATGAAGAGTTAGAGGAACTTATTTCTGGTGATAGAAATTCATTTCTCGCTATAATGTGGTTCGGATTCCACAATAAGCTGTAGGTCCCGTTGCTAAGTAACCAATTGGTTCTTAGCCACGTAAAGTAAGTCTAATCCTTCGGGCCAGCCCTAGGAGAGCTGATAATCAGCTCAGTGGTCTGGTAAAACTAAGGTATACTTATGCATTATGTGTGTGTAACTTGATGCGCAGACAGGCAGATAAATAGAAGAGATAGACAGGAAGGTTAGATAAAAGTGTGAGTGATGAGAGAGAGAGGAAGAGAATTGCTCATACCAAGGAACCTTCACTGTTTCTTACAGATCAACTTCATTCTCACTGAAATCTGCCTGAGTAGGAAATGCAGTAACCCAGCATTATTAATCAAAGTTAATTTCTTCTTATTCTCGTTTCAACTGGAAAGAAATTCCCTCGCAGCATTCTGCTGTCGACACAAGGACTTGGAAGTGACTTTTGTCGCTCTTCAAAGCGACAAGGGAGCTCTTGTGTTGGTGGAACCTGGGTTCTTTACTGGGGCAAAAATGAGACCCCAGTGGGTTCGCGAGCTATTTCATGGCATAACCATCCGAGTGCTCCTAAGGAGAGAGAGAGAGAGAGAGAGAGAGAGAGAGAGAGAGAGAGAGAGAGAGAGAGAGAGAGAGAGAGAGATTCCTTTTGGAATCATGCGGTGAAAGTGCAGGTTATAAGAAGTCGACTATTATTTTTATAGCAAGTGAGAGACAGACATAGAATTCCTGATGGATATCCGCTGACTTCTTTCAACCGATGGGATGAGAATAAAGTCAATGGCTTCGGGTTTCAATGAAAACATAATGCTTCACATATTATTGGTAAACTGATACTCCCCCGCTGTCATTTCCTTGTTCCTCCCTATACTTCTCTCTCTCCACCTTCGATCGAACCTAGAAAAGTAAACTAATAACCAGGTACATAAATTATGGCTTAAGTCAACAGGTAGGTCCCGCATCTTTGAAGCACAAACTACTCCTTCACTCGTTTTCTTCGGGATCGAACATAGACCGACTCGCTTGTGAGTCATGGGCCCTATCCATTTAAAAGAGAGAGAGAGAGAGAGAGAGAGAGAGAGAGAGAGAGAGAGAGAGAGAGAGAGAACCGGAAGTCTTAGAACAATGACTCCTGTCTGAATACATCATCAAGGTTTTGTTATTTTGGCGTGGCTCTGAAAGGTGTAGTCAAATGAATTGCTATACCACTTGACATTTCTTTCATTTCCATAATTCCTCATACTTCCGCGTACCTTTATATAATGCGAACTCGGCCCGTGCTTTGTAATTATTTCATTATTTACAAATTTATATATTTTTCTGTAATAATGCAGAAGACCTTTCGATAAGGAACTTATGATTTTTAAACATAATTTTCCTTCTACATTTTTTTGACTCTTGCTTACTGTACGTTTTTGCTCTTGAATTTTTTTTTTTGTCGAATGTTCAAGTTTAGATTTCATAGATAATAAAATTAATATTAATGACAAAGAAACCTACTAAAAGCAGAGGGCAGAAATATAATGAAAGCAAGAATGTTATCTGTTATCTGAAGCTATGACACTACGTGTATGTACTGTACAAGGCCAATGACCATTCCTCATTAAGTTCGCCGGCAGTGAGAGTTTTCAGATGAAATATTTGCACTAACTGGCCTCTGTCAATTTTTCTTTTTTGCAATCCATGGTCGTAATTCACAGAGTCTGAAGGTGGCGTTTACCCCATAAACAAAATTAACAAGTTAAAAATGCGCAGAAGTTTCTTCAGCGCAATCGAGTTTTCTGGAATGTGTATAATCAAGGCCAACGAAAATAGATCTATCTTTCGGTGGTTTCGGTATAATGCTGTATAAGCCGCGGCCCATGAAACTTTAACCACAGCCCGTATGTGGCTTGTCCTAGAGGGCTGAAACTTGGTATGTTTGATGATTGGAGGGTGGATGATCAACATACCAATTTGCAGCCCTCTAGCCTCAGTAGTTTTCAAGATCTGAGGGCTGCCAGAAAAAGTTCTGACAGAAAAAAGTGCAAACGGATAGGCAAAGCCGGCACAATAGTTTTCTTTTACAGAAAACTAAAAACAATCTACTGTTCCCATGACTATGGAAAGGAGCCTTCCTTTTCCTTATTTTTCTCACATAGAAATTATGGCCTAGGCTTCCTACACTGGATGAGGATCGCTATTGAGAGAGAGAGAGAGAGAGAGAGAGAGAGAGAGAGAGAGAGAGAGAGAGAGAGAGAGAGAGAGAGAGAGAGCTGAATTATTACCCTACATAATGTAGACTGCTCGTAAACCTACGGTTCATGAGAGCTGAGAGACGACAGACAGGGGTAATTATTAGGTAAATAAGTTCAGAGGATTTCAGTTGATCAACAAAAATGACGGAAAGGTT
Source organism: Macrobrachium rosenbergii (assembly GCF_040412425.1). Classification (NCBI taxonomy): domain Eukaryota; kingdom Metazoa; phylum Arthropoda; class Malacostraca; order Decapoda; family Palaemonidae; genus Macrobrachium; species Macrobrachium rosenbergii. The sequence goes on from NC_089788.1 coordinate 60,916,855, forward strand.
GAAGAGAAAATGATAAAGGAAAATGCCGGAATCAGATGATCCCTCGAGATTAATCTGAAACTTATGTCAAAAGCCACACGGGAGGAAGATGGATAATATATGGAAATAATTCTTCTTAAATAGATGGCAACACGATTGTCTATGATGGGAATTATAGTACATCTTTCCCGAACTTACTCTGTAAATAGTTTTGGACACAATTCTACATTTACCAAAACATTACTTAGCCTATCAAAGGATTAATACAAACTTAAAAACTAAAAAATCGGGCAAATGTCTGCCCTCGAGAAGGAGGAGAACTCCACAGAAATATTTTTCAAAGAAAATTATCATCGATTCTGAATGTAAGAAACATCATACAAAGACAGAACTTGGTAGATTGCTTACCTCCGTCATGAAAAGTCAAACAGACAAACTTACTTATCAAAATATTACTATTATCAATCTTCAATATAAACTAGCTACTGCAAACACATATCTAGCCACGAAGCCTTCATTTGAATCAGCGAGAATCTCTATCAGTTAAAACGTATTCGGCAGTTTTCAAGCCACCAAATCATCAATTCTATAATTATTTTTCCTCCCCAGTGTTAATCATCTCAGGGTCACCTGACGAATGCGTTTGCAAAGTTTCATCCAGATTCGCTGAAACTTTCTTGAGATATACTTCAGCAAACACGCACTCATTAACACCTACATTCACCAACATGATGGAAATATAAAATTTTTCAACTAGGTAACCAAAGACAATTAACAACAAAATACGACCGACTAAGAAATACACAAACACAAACAGGAGTGAAAAGATTAATATTATAATGAAACCTCTGAGCAAGGATAAAGGGCAGACTCCCTCTCAAGTGGGCAAAGAAAGACAAACAACAAAAGGAACGAGAAATTCCCAGGGCACAATGACCACCATGAAAGCCATGAATATCATTTCTCCAACCTTCATTTCTTTGCATAATTCTACCATAGCTGAAAAGAATGGGAGATTCTATTAAACCATTTGATCTGTGATCATCAACTACACATTCCTTTCAAGAACTGATTGTCTTAAAGAACTTGAATTGTCTGTGTATGCACATACACTTATTTATATGATTCAGTAAATTATCATTCTTGCTGGAAAAAGGTGCTGGAAAGTCGGTATAGTAGACAGACAGCTTCCGAAATTGTGTTTTACACTGAAGGTTGACTCATTTCCTAAAGTTTCTCTTCACACTGAATATACCCACACATTCTTCCCTGAAGAACCAATTTATTTTCTCCACTTCGCTCACTTTCATCTTAACTACTCTCTGTCACTGTCAGAGGAATCTCCTTCTGAAATATACTGTTTTATTCCCTCTCGCTGTTCTATTGTATTCATAAACACACATAAAATTAGACATACACATACATACACACACACACACACACACACACACATTATATATATATATATATATATATATATATATATATATATATATATATATATATATATATATATATATATATATATATACGTCCATTTATGAGAAATATTGATTTGATAATAAAGTGTGTGAAGATGTGATACTTAACAAAAGGCAAAACTTGCCCCCAAAATCCTCCCTTGACAGGTAGCGAGAGGAGAGAAGGTTTGAGAGGAAAAAACTGTAAGATAATCACCTCTTTGCCTTCCTTCGTGGAATGTTTGTCCAAGTCTTTTTTCTCTCGCGCCATTTATTTACCGAAGTTTGAGGTGAGAATATTCGTTGTTGCTCTTGGCTTTTGATATTTGCTTTGCCTCTCTCCTTTTTCATTTTTATACTGTCGTTTTACTGTCCTTTTTTCGTTACTGACTTTGTCACCGGTGGCTCTGTCTCAGATTTCCTTTTCTTGTCTCTGGAGTTGATGCAGCCTTCGCTCAGTCGTCGATCTCTTGATCCATCGGCGAAAGAAGAAGGATCCCCACGCTGGGGGTCTGCATCAGTCATCTTGGAGATTTTCCTCAAATAATACGCAAAATATTATTCAACAAAAGGAAGTTGTCGAATACACAAACTCTGACTTACCAGTTTTATATTTTGGTTCCTCGACGGGAATGTCACAGACGAATTTCCTTGGGGTTATGTTCCTCAAGACATTAGGGAATAGGTCATCTGGGTGGCAGGTTCTTTGGGATGTTAAGTAACAAGGATTCTGGCGATTTATGGCACTAGGACATTGCAAGGCGTAATACAAAAATTTTAATGTCCACTCTTGCATGTCAGTGTTTTCGGTTAGGCCTACTGTGGGTACACATGAACGAGATGGGGCTGATGTTATAAGTACAGTAAAGAAAAATTATACGAGGACATGCCTCAAAGCTCTAACAATCATGGAGGTATTACATGAGGCAGGGTCTCTCTCTCTCTCTATCTTTCCTTGCCAAGGGGTGACACTATATTTGATAGGGTTAATTGTACGTTAGGCGAGAGTTTTCTAGGAAAGCGAAGGGGACTTGGGTGAGAAAATTCTCCAGTTATGTTTTTATTATTTCATTGCTGTCGCTATTTTTTTTTTAATCTTGTTATTCTTTTATTATTACATCCTGATACCATTAGTATTTTCTTTGTGTCATTTTCTCGTTATCATGAGGACTTTAGAACGACTGGAGAGTCTGGATTTTGAATCAGAAAGAAAAGGCGTCACTGGTTAAGGAACCCATATGGACAGGTCGCGTCACTGATGAAAAATAGATGAAAATGAATAGAAGAATAAAGCTCAAACTGAGAAAATGAATGATCTCAGATAACTTACAGAAACTGTCTTGAACGAATAAGAAGCACAACAGTCTTTCTCTTGACCAAGATAGCAGGCAGTGAAATATCATTTCTTATAATCCAATACAACATTGAAGGTATCTGATTATACTGCAGCAATCCAATTTTGAAAAAAAAAGTTTCTTATTCCTATTTTTTATCTTTTCGGTTTTTTTTCTATCGAAGTCAGAGGGGTGTCTGACTATTTCAAAGAATGTGCAAAAATCAGTCATTTTGTCAGTTACTGACTCATTCGTGAAATAAGCAGTTAAAACATTTATTAACAATTTTTCAAAAGGAGTTCATTGGCAAATGGTTCTGCCCTGCTATTTTCCATTCCTCTGCACTCTCTCTTCCCTACTTGCAGGTTACGTCACTAATTCACTAATAAAACTGGCTCTGTTCTATATTATCGGATCTGTAAATCCAGCACAATAATTCTAAAAAGTTCACTCAAGTAATGAGCACAGGTAACACCTAATTCTTTCCTTGAACAAACAATTTACCTTCTTACAAATTAACAGGCAAACGTGTAAACAAAAACTTAACAGACACAGGAACAAACAGCATATTACAGGATGTTGCTTTTCACAGCATTTTTTTTTAAATGCAACGGGATAAAATGTTTCCTATTTTCCAGTATATGGTTCCGTTTGAGATAATTCAGCATAAAGAGATTGATCAAATGGGACCTCAGCAAATCGTTGCTGTGACATGAGTAGGATTGAAATTAATTCCTGTAGCCGATCGCGACCTAATGCTGAAATCGTAACACGAAAATATTTCTTGTCATTTACAATCGCCGAATTACTCTGTAATTTAACTTTCTTTGACAGAGTTGCTCCGTAAGGAATTTCATGTCGCCCCAATTTTCTGTGGAAAGGATTTTAAGTGATGGAATTCGCCCTCAATTAAACAACGATCTAATAGTTACGCATGAAAAGATTTCTGGAATCTTATCTTGTCTGTTTCGAAATACTGTACTGTATAGCAGTTCATCTTTTCATTTTCAACCTCGAAATAAAATAACATTAACTGGAAAAAATATAAAGGTTCCAATCATCAAAGGAATTTTCTGAACATACAACGATAGTGACCTTAACAATTCGAAAGCATCAAAAGAATCAAATAAAAAACGAAGAATGTAGAGCAAACGCCGACAAAAACTATGGGTGAGGACCCTTCGAAATAATATCAAAGTATCATTCCAACATTTGGGACCGAAATCTCCCTCTGCTCTCACTACAGGGGCGAAGGATCCAACTGTCCTTCAACATCTATAAATGTTTCAGGATTTTTTTATCTTTACCCTCAGGAGGAAAATTCAGATGGCATTATCACACAGACTAAGAGAGAGAGAGAGAGAGAGAGAGAGAGAGAGAGAGAGAGAGAGAGAGAGAGAGAGAGAGAGAGAGAGAGAGAGAGAGAGAGAGCGCTGCTATGACTGCAATACGTAATGGCTTAACATCCTTACAAGGTGTGATGAGAATTTTTTTTTTCTTTTTAACATTTTGCTATATTTTCTCTTTTTCTCTTCTGATCATTTTTCATTATGAATTTGATGGATGGTTCCGGAGTGCACTACCCTTCTAATCTAAGCTGGGATTCACAATCAAAATGTGAAGTTGTGGGATTTGCTAATCCTTATGAGCTCTGATGATAACTTACCTGGAACCCTGTAATAAGATCCATTTTGCTTCCCAGATGACTAGATGCTCATATGGCACCGGAATGTGGCTTCTCGTGAAAGGCCCTCTTCCACGGACTGAAATGAAGAGAGGAGAATTGGTTAGGAATGAATATAGATAACTGAAATGAAATTAGGAATTGGTTAGATATGGAAATAAATAATATAATTCTAAAGAAATAATTTTATTTTTCTATTCATTCTCTTTTAAAATGTGAGGCTTTATGGAAAACCAAGACCGCATTCTCTGCCCCATTCTTCCTCTACTTTTTACATGGAGAATCATCCCCTTGCTCAAGACTTCCCAAGTCTCGCAGCCTCCACATCACTTAGACAGAAGCTGCAGGCAGAGCACGTTGAACTCACTACTGGAACGCGGCAGAGGCTTCTGCGTATGAAGTAACAGGAAGCTATCAAAGTTTGATTTCACAAAGGAAGTTTATCCTTGATTTCGAAGTTTGCGGGTTCTTGTGACAGTGACTGTGTTTTGTATTTCCTTAAAACCATCCCTCTTTAGAGAACAGTATCAAAATAGCCTATAAGAAAGAAGGGGGAATCTGCCGACCGTGGCGTACACATGAGGAGGCTTCTCAAAAGAGATCTTCTGAGTCTTGTGGAAAATTGGATCAAAGGAACTTAATGACGATGAGACTTCGTTCGAGGAAAAGTGGCAAAATTCAAAAACACTGTTCCATTTACGCTTTTTTTTTTTTTTTAAAGAAATTCAAACTGCTTTCGCCATCGTCCCCCACCCCACCCACCTCTCTCTCCCTCTCCCTGTCCTATCGTGTTTCTCTAACTCATATATTAACTGGCTACTGTGTTTATCTGTCTGTTTGTTTATCTCTCTCCCTCACGTTCATTTCTACCTTCGATACAATAAATTTTAAACTACAAAACATAAAAAAAGGCACCATCTCTCTGATGGAGTCTTCTGTCCTCTGATTAGTAAGCTTCCTGATGAAAAGACTTCTTCTGAATTCGGGATTCAGAGTCTAATTAAAGGACGTAGTGTGTAGGGAGGTCGTACGAGATACCGGAGGCTTTTTCATAAACGGAGAAGAATTTGATCAGTGGAAAAGAGGAAATATACGACAATTTTAAAACCTGTTTTTCAGAAATCTGTCTTCCTTTTACCTTTCCTTTTAGTGAAATGTCATCTTTTGGATTCAAGAGCTAATAAACAGTAAAAAAATTGACAATATTTTCATGTAATGCATAAACTATTGACATTCATGCAATATAACAGCGTTCACCTTTCATGCAAATTATTAAAAATAAATCAATTAATGCTCCAGTCTTGAAAATGTAATTAAAATGGGTTGCATTTTGTAATTCTCTTTATCTCTGTTTATAACTGACCTTATGAGAAGAATTGAAGTGCTGATCTGGGAATACTTTGAGAGAAAACTTTACTGTGATAATCTCAAGTTTTTTTTTTTAACCTAGAAAGAATGAAACCACTACTGCATGTAAGTTAGCCAGGTGAATTGACAGACAACTTTTGTGCAGGAATATACAGGGAAGAGGAAGAACATCAGGAAAAAACTAAAAAGATTATAATTGTGATTTTTCTTCAGAGGGAAAATAAAGGACAGCTTAATGTTATTATTAGACAACAAATCATTAAGCATGGAAGAAATATTCGGAAGGCAACAGAAAAGGAAAAACGTCTTGCGTTGGGGAGCATTGCAAAGCTGCTTTGTAATTTCCTACTGTCCTAGTCTCTCTCTCTCTCTTTATGGCATGAGAATTTCCGCATTCAAAAGGAGCAAAGATCTGAGGCAAAAATGCCCTAGGCATTTTTAAGTGTCACGGGACACTCCGTGCGTTTTCCCTCCCCGGGGAAAACAGAATAGAACCTGGGTCTCGTATTTCCAGACCAAGTTTTGTGGAATCTTAGATTCCATGAGTGAAAGCGTTTTCTGTTTATATTGTTACCTATTATTCTTTTTAGTTAGAAATGAGTCAAGTGTAAGTAGAATATTTCGTATCATTTTACCATTGCTTCAGCACCTTTATTATTTATTGTCAGTTTAGTACTTCAGGATGGCAGGAATAATTCTTAGGCATTATCATTTTGAGGTTAGCATTGCAGTGGTTCTATCTAATATTGTCAGATGGTCCTTGCTGTTTGCTAATGGGTACAAGGATCACTTTGCCAGCAAATGGATATCATTTTCAATTATAGCTACTTAATAAGAATAATTATTCATTAGATAAGCAATGCAATTTAGATGCATCTTTGTATAAAAAATAGTTTGCACATTCAATTCTGAACAGTCAGTTTTTCAGCATCTACTAAACCATCCGATTCCGGTGACGTTAATTCATATCATCAACCTCCAAACCCTTGAGGTTCCATCTGGTCCGTGTGGTAATGTAGAGGAAGGTTCCTCAATCAAACCTTGGTCCTGGGTTCCCTAGATGCGTCCAGGCTGAAACTTATTCTTCTGTAGAGGGATCTAAACTTGCCTGGAAAGCACAAAAACAGGGCTCTTACTTTCCGCAATCCGTTCTCCTGGTGCCATTTTGGATTCCTTTGGCTCTAGGGAGTTGGAGATGCTCCAGTTTGTACCTCAGTTTCTAGGAGGTGATGTCATGGCTGGCAGAACAGATCCAGTGTCTTTAATTAAGGAATCTTGGAAAATAAGTGCTGAGACAATATTTGTTGTGTAATTTTCCTCATATTAAACCAAAGCAGAACCATTATTAGAGGCTCTCCTCGGGGGATTCTGGGAGAAATCTAGGATCCTCCGTTTCCCTGGGGAGCCCGAATGTCTCACTTGCTGGGTTCAGTAAGGGAACACAAGCACATATACTTGAAGGAAAGCCCCTTTTCTGCATTTCCCGCAGAAGCCAGGGGAATTCTCAAGAATAGGAAACGGAATCTAAAAGGCCTAAAGTACTGATAATGTAAACCAGATTATTAATGATCAAAATCAAAATCTTCAGCTTTTCGATCGCAAGAATGTTTACTTCCAGTAATTGTACCGAGGTTTAGAACAGTTCACATTTGCTATAAAGAACCAGGAAGCAAGTTCTCAATAATTCTCGCCGTACAGAAAATTCATTGATAAAGAAATCGCCGAATCCCTGTAACTTTTTAGATTCAGATGAATAATATGATCGTTCTCTGTGCCACAAAAGGACAATCTTTTGATGCTAAAGTCAGATTTTAGTTGCCAGAGGTTTCGATTTTAAACGTTGTCGCAAGAATAGCCAAATGGAGAGCAAAGTCTTAACTAAAACTTAATATCGAACATAATTCATTCCATTATAAATTAAGCAGTCAAATAATAATCTCGGTTTGCGATTTTAATACAGATAGAACTAATAGTTTAGTCTCGTTCCTCTGCTGATAGAATATGACAGAGGTTCCATTAGAGCTCTCGCCTGCTTTCCGTCAAAAGCATCAAAAGAAAAACGTCCTTTGAAACGAGAAAATACAACAAATCCCCTGAAAGCGAGGCCCAGTAATATGACAGAAGTCATTTGCATAATTCTGTAGAGGTTGACGCTTTGGGAGCGACAGGTATCGACTTGGCTGTATGTTTGTATTATTTTTGGTTAATTTGTTTTTGTTTGAGGGAATATAGTTTTGATTTCAGTTGAAAATCGCCATAATTTATTGTCTGTAACCCTTGTATCACTTTGAATTGTGAATTACTGGTGCGGAAAAGAAGACAACCAGTAGTTGCCCAGTTGAGTAACGCGGGACAAAACTACAGACATAAGGGAGAAAATAGGATTGACTGCAAATAATCTTGCATCATACCAATGGGGAAAAAGGAATACATGAAGCTAAGCAGAGCACAAACGATTGACGTAGACCCAGATGCTATTCCTGTCGTTTCTTCTCTCGGCGCCTTGATGGAGAAGTTAATCACCTTCTTGACAGAGTTCTCAGAGAGGATGTACAGTATCGCATAAAATTTTTTTATACTTAATATTATTCATTTCTGGAAGCGATGGCCATAGTCTGTGCAACGCCAGTCGACAAGAGGTAAAAAAATCAGTGTTCCCAATCTCGAACCTGGACTTCTGATGTTTTTGAGCTTCCACCTCGGCAAGAACCTTTTAAAACAGAAGGTCCTTGCAGGTTTCCACCATTGGCAACACTGTATCTCCTCCCAGGACTGCCACCATCGAACCGGCTACCTTAAGGACCTGAGGATTCCAAATATACTTATTGGGACTCAGTTCATCTTCTTCTGAAGGGAACACCGTCAATAATATGATCCTGCGTTTACACTGATCGTGTTAGCCATCAAGAAATGGTTTTGGAACAGCAATTTAATAAGTCTGGAATTGATGATTAATAATTGGCTGTTTATTCATAGGAGAAGCTGGCGCAGGAAGGGATAGGATACGACGTGTTACGGAGGGTGATGGAATGTAAGCGTCATGATCAAATATTTTGTGTAAATGAGCTGTCAAAATGTGCCCTCCCAGTGAATCACATTGAGGAAGACGAAAAAAGTAAATAGAAAAAATGAAAATTTCTATAGCATGAAAATGCAAAATGGGATTATTTTGTCAGTCTTTATTTTTTCAGTGCGCCTGGCGTCTATGAACCTAATTTAGGAACTCACAAATGGCCATGTCCACATCACGATCGGAGCCAATTAGTAAATTGCAAGTTTTTTTCCTTCTTCTCTTAGAAAATGGGAGAAGCGAGGGAAGAGGAGAAAGAGTTAAATTAAGAATCCACGCTTCTTCTCAGTGTTTTTTTTAGAATCGAGCTTCCTCGAATTATCTCAATACGAGATTAGGTCCATCACTCAGATCTTTATGGTCTTCCGTGACACGCCTTTCCATAACTTTTGAAAATGTTTCATAACTTCAAGGATATTTCTGTATACGCAATCTCTCTCTCCCTCAGACAGACGGAGAGCAACAGTTCTCTTTCGACACACATATACTGTATGTGTGTGTGTATATATATATATATATATATATATATATATATATATATATATATATATATATATATATATATCGAAAGAGAACTGTATACATATATATATATATATATATATATATATATATATATATATATATATATATATATATATATATATATATATATATATATATATATATATATATATATATACACATATGTATACTGTATATAAATACATATATGTATGTAAATATACACACATATATATGTGCGTTTGTGGTGGAGTATATAGTAGATAACATACATATAAACATATGTACGGCATGCATACACAGAAAATAGTCATGCCATAAGAGGCAATGAGAAAATGCGCCTCGACCTCCTGAGGAGGAAGACCTTCGGTGGTCTTATTTCCTTCTGACGTCCGACTTTCCTGTCAATCCGAGGAATCGGGAAGAGTCGGAAAGCATCGAAGGATGTCGAGGATTCACCAGGATTAAAAAAGGAATGGTAATCACCAAATGCTAAAATTTCCGGATTCTCGATTCCCATGTGATAGGTAAGAGACGCCACGGAAGTGGAGAGGAGAGGCATCTTCATATGACCGAAGATGTCTTACGGGATAATGAAATGGATGGAAAGGTAGTTACGCGCCAGAGCCTAGGGGCCTGTATAACTGACTGGATAATTGAACTGGCGATGGACTTGTGCAGCAGGGTTAACGCTGTCTTTTCACTTTACTGTTTCCTTCAGATGAAAACAAAATTAATGATCGGACTTATGTGGTAATATGATCTAATCAAGGGACTCATTCGCTCCCGAATATGACACGGGAAATAATGAATGGCGATAACGAGACAAAGTGAAAAGTAAAACGTAAGTAATGAAATCAAAAGAAAGATAACGAAGTTAAAACATAATAAAATGTAAACATCAAAGGTCTTCCAAGAAAATCCAATTAGCAATCCTATTTGTACATTTTCATTCTTTACTGAAAAACGGTAAGAGTATTTTTATGCTGACATGATTACCAAACATAAATCAGTTAAGCGGTCGCTCGGAGAATCTCCATAGTATTACATCAAGATAAAGACCACATGATAGATCCCTTTTGTTGTAAGGAAAGGATTTAGAGGATTTAGATTTCCTTGGAGGAAACCCCAGAATTATGAATAGGATTAGATTCGCTCAGAATTACGGTATATCTTACCGATTAAAAATATCAATCCGATATTACTCTTATAAATCTTCATATGAAATCTCGTTATATTCCCCGAATGCTTCTAACCGCTATTCAGGATTTTAATAAATCAAATAACAAATAAGAATTAAAATATGAATAATCGAATTGCTTTTATGGGTCATGAGATTCATCTGTGCATATATATATATATATATATATATATATATATATATATATATATATATATATATATATATATATATATATATATATATATATATATATATATATATATATATATATTGCAGAGCTCTCCCAGATGCTACCAGCTGTGTACAGTTTAAGAAAAGAAAATTTATCGTTTCGTTTCTTTGCAAGATTCGGCCGTATTTCCTTTTATCAGATATTATATTTCCAGCGGCAGAAGTTTAACTCATGAAATGGATCCGCTGTCAATAGTACTACTCTATCAAGATGTGTGCATATGATCATTCAGACAAAATGGGACTTCCAGAGAATTCATATTTTACCTTTCAAAAACATTTTTTATGGAGCAAGAATTTTTTTTCTTATATTTTAATTAAACGAAACGAACGATTCTGAACTAACCCAAAGGAGGTCAAAATCTCTTCGAGGGCATTAAACATTTTTTACGATATCGGGAAGCAAGCGAAGCTGTTCAAATAAAACTGGACGAAATCGAAAAAAGCTTTTAAGTTTACTTTTATTACTTTCCTGTGTTAACCAAGAAAACCAGGCATTCGAAGTCTAACGTTACTCCTCGAGCAGTTAATAAAGTTGAAGCAATTACCTGACGTACCTTCAAGCCAAACTTTGTTATACATAATATCAAAGGGAAGATGAGTGACTGAGTGTAATGGCAAACAGACGGAAATTTACCAATGAGATCCTCGTGTTGTTCAGGAAGATGGCACTGGAAGCCCGTGTGAAATTTATATACAATTAAGAGTGCATTCGATGACGAAATCATACGTTGCTCTCTCTCTCTCTCTGTATATATATATATATATATATATATATATATATATATATATATATATATATATATATATATATATATATATATATATATATATATATATATCCTCTCCTCTCAACATTCTCCTTTATTTTGAATGTAAGATTTGTATTCATAAAATCCTCACATTTCACCGTCGTTAGGTAGTCCCATACATTGCGTGTCTTTCATTTGAAATTATCTGACGAATACCTTATGAAGTGTGTTAACCTGTGGAGTTCGGATTACCTCATCGAGGCTCCCCTTCACATATTACATGACGGTTTACATTCTCACGGAATTCTGATCACTCGCGTCACTATTGTGCTCTCTCTCTCTTTCATTCGAATAGTGACACAATAGTCGATTAATTACAAATACGTAATTCAAAGACGATAAAATCCAAAACAAGGAAAATAATATAAGTGATAAGGCAGACAAACGTAAAGGAATGAACGATAACGCCTCTCGTGTCATGAAATCATTAATATGAGGCACAAGTGAAACTTCTTCACGCTGACAGTAACCTTATGAACGTTCATAATTTCTCCATACAGCTTTCTAACTTCTCTCTTTCTCTCTCTCGCATCTTTCTCTCCCTTTCGCTTTTCATAACAGTCTTTATTCTTTTCTCCCTCTCTTTCCTCCCCGAAATTGTCTCTTCCCACCTCTCCCGGCTAGCCCATCATGAAATGAGGGCCATGAGGTGGGTGAGGGGAGCGGGAAAGAGGAGGCGGGGATGGGGGGGAGTTTAGCTGGATTGTTGGTCCCATCATCTCAAAATACAAAAAAAAAAAGAGGCCATTTATTTCCAGTTAGAGGAAGAAGTTTACGGCTGTTCAGATTGTTTCGTCTGAAAAAGTTTTTATTCGACGGTTATTTTCGGTCCTATCGACTCGCCTGTATGGCTTGGAATTGATAATGGAATTTTAGGTATGTTTCTGTGCACAAGAAGAAGAGTATGCTTAATCACGGATGACTGAATTACTGTTGTATTCTGACAAAGTTTATATCAGTAATGTAATGCTTGCCTCGAGGGAACTTATAGTTTTGTCTTTGCATGACAGAGTTTCTAGTGACCTCGGAAGAAATTCAAAGGAGCATCAAACGAAATTTAACTGTGTGAAAGACATCTTCCACATGTTCCTTCCTCTTACCGTTCTTCTGTGACTTAACATATCATGGTTCTCCAACTTTACTTTGCTTCTCAAAATTCAGCTATTCAGCACTACTTCCTCTGATGCAATAACCCTTTGATGATTCTACTCCACACCGAGTAATAAATCATTCTCAGGAAATGGACGTAGCCTCAACTGATTATAGTGGCATGTGGTCCAAAGCCTTTCTATTTTATCACCGCTTCCTCTACTTCTGTTGCTGTCCCAACATCTACTCATTTGAATATGTCACTTCTTATGTGTACTGGAAATCCACGCACTCCGTTCGGCCTTGGTTGCTTTTAAAAAAGTGTCTTAGAGGGAGCACAATAGAGGAAAGTACTTTAACTGATTTTGTTTACAAAATTTAAAAAAAGATTATCAGTCATATTTTGGACTGTCATTGTGAATGAATTAGTGTTATGATGTGTTTAATGGTTTCATTTCGGAGAACCAATCTTTCTCTGTGCTTCTCTGGTACGTACACACATACACACACACACTATAAGGAGAAAGGACACTTTCTCAAGAGACCAATGAAGGGGGTGGAGGCGTTTCTTCGTGGCACTGAACACCCGAGGGAAAAGCCCCGAGATCCTCTCCCGGAGACAACAGCCAATCTCCGCAGGATTTAAGGACCAACTTTCCTACTAAAGTGTCTCCTTGGCTGCGATGTTGTTCCAGGAAATGTTAGCGGTGTGTTCCTTTCACTCCAATTGCTTTCAACGTTAATTTCCGTTTCAGGACAGAAAACTTTCTTTTGGATTTTGTTTTAGTCTTTTTCAATGCCATTTACAAACTCTTTGCTAATTCTTAAATGTTACACACTACTTCGTCATTTTGTTGTTACTACCGCAGCACTAGCTGTTTTCATTTCCTTTAACAGACTTGATTATCTTTTTATGGTTGGGTCAGTTGTCTCGAGAACTTTACTGATATATCTTTTCTTAGCCCCTAAAAGAAAACTTCCTAACATTCGTTTTTTTCAAAATAATTCAGTTCATCTGTTTGTGTACCGACTTATTTTTATGAATAGACCAGAAGCGTAAACAAAATATATTAAACCTACAAAAATGCTGCTGTTAAGAAAGAAGCAGAGATATGAGGACGAACACCAAGTAAGACTGTTGCCTCCAAAGGCCTTTGTTGCAAGTCTTGTGGGGAAATGGATCACAAACCGCATGACGATGAGACAATGTTAATCAAAGGCAGCAGCATCCAAGGAGGTTATATCTTTTCTTTTTAAAAAAGTGAACTAAAATAATTTTCTCTCTTATTTCAGGACACATAAAACACTCACCCATGCTCCCATAAATGCGCAATACACTCTCACTTGTTTGTCTCTTTCACTCGCTTATAAATCACCTTATTGGAGAGGTTTCTGGTTCTGTAAAGATAGGGGGCGGAACGGTCCAAGACTATTTCCTGGATCTGAGGAGACCATGGTGAACTTGAAACTCATTCATGTATTTGCTGGTCAGTTTATTTTCATACAAAACAAATTATGTCCTTCAATAACAACTTGGCGTAACATGAAAAAACGTCAGGCAGATTTTGATTCGTAATATTCAACTTTACCAGGGAAAAACTGCTCTCAAATAGCTACTTTTTCTTTTTTAAACTCCATGATTTAAACTAATTTACTGTCTGCCAAAACTTCCACAGATAGAGAAATGTTTTTAATTTACCGTTATAGTTTTCGAACTCTAGCATAGAGAACATTCATTAGCCTTGGTCATTAAATTGTAGATTCAAAATTACGTTAACATTTTTGTCTAACAACTCGTGATTCCCAGAGAACATAGCAGCCAACTTCAATTGACTCAAAAATGGACGTTTATTAATTATTACCATTCAAGATTTAGTACGATGATTGCAACGAGATTGCCTCTCTTCGCCTCACTTCTCTTTAAAAAAAAAGATCAACACCCATTAAGATGTTCGCTCAATTTCAAGTACGTAAATACGTTCGGCTAAGATTGGCGAGGACCGTGAGGCATGTAGAGATGGTCATTCATCACTAAACCTCACTTTTAAGTCAGTTTTCGAGGTGACACAATTTCTCTCATTTTCCGCAGTAAATTATGCCAAAGATTAGTGTCGCACATTGTGAAGGGCATCGCTGCTTCTTATCCAGAAGTTATAGCAATTAATTGTATTTTCTTTGATTTTAGAGAATATACAAAGACATCGCTACAAATATCCATTTCTAAAGAACAGTGGGGTATCTACTTACTCTCACAGATATGTTTATAACACGGGGAAGCAACTTGAAACAACTGACTTCTGTAATTAGCTGATACGTTCTATATTTACTTCTCGTTTTGAGCAACCTAGCTAAAAAAAAATCATGGTCTTCTTTATGATTAATAATATAATTGCTTGCACGGATATATAGAATAATTTGTATAAAGAAAGACTTATTAATTTCCTCCCCACCTGTTTTACCTAAGAACTAAAATTTTAGTCAGCCACAGAGTTAAATCTGTCAACTGTGAGTTTTGTTTATGCGGGAGCGTTCCTTGTAGAAGAAATGGTCCATACAATAATGATAATTCTCCTGTCTTTACAAGTGGCAGGAATCCCAGTTTCATCTTTCCCAGCTCCGAGGATTAAGTCAACTAAATTCTTGCATTATTGTGGCAAAATATAACAAGATAATAATGACTTTCTTTTGCTTTCATCAATTTCTGATATTATTAAAAGATGCTCATCTCAAACGCACTCCGTTTCTCATGCCCCTACTCTATCAGTTAGCAGAAACTTGCATTTTTTTTATTTGCATTTTACTGTAGCCCACATCACTTATCTACAAGACCCTTGAGCTTTCACCGTCAAAGTTTCTGAACTTATCTAAATTTATGAAAGCTTAACTTGGATGAATAGTCATATTCTTGAACTGTAGCAAGTTATGCACAAACCTGAGATTTCTTCACAGTGGTGCTGTTTGGAGTAATTTGGTGTTCAGAGATTTTTTGCAGAGTAAATTTTCTTTTACAGAATATAAGATGAGTAAGTATATTATATTTATCATATTACTTGGGAAAGTAAAGGACAGCAGATAACGAAATTTAATTCTAAGAGAATTAATCAGTCACCATACTTAGAGGAAAAATTCACCAATGCAGTAAACGATAAGGAATCAAGAATCACAACAAGGTGACAAATGTCTAACGGAGGGCGCTCGACTTTGACAAGGGAAAGATAATTTTATTTACAATCAGAGATCTTTCTGGTTGAATTATTTTAGTGAAAGTCGAAAATCCCAACACCAAGAAAGGGTTCTCAGGAAAAATGAAGCCAGGCGGAGATGAATTTGAAAAATCTGAGTTATCTACCGTATACAACTTGTGATGGTACCGAAGTGAACAGTGGGTGCAAGAGTCTTATAGCAATCACTAACCTTAGATAGTGAAGTAGCAGCTTTAAGGTCCACCATTAGCATTTTCCTCTTCTCATTTCAACTGAAGCAATTCATTGCAGTGGAATTGATTGGAAAGTGAACTCACAGAGAGGTGCCGAAGGCTGCAAGAAAACAGACAATAAATTACAAAGGTTACTCGAGCATAATACAACTCAATGACCAATATATATATATATATATATATATATATATATATATATATATATATGTGTGTGTGTGTGTGTGTGTGTGTGTGTGTGTTTGCTTTGGACCTTAAATTATTTGCAAAATAAAATGATAAACAAACCACCCGAACCTGTAACCAATATGGGCGTGCTGAGCACAAGAGAGAAGTGCTAACATCCAAGACGAGCCATTGTGCAGAACTGCTAATCTTAGACGGCTGGGACCTCTTGGGAAATACAAGGCAGCGTTGCAACGCTATTCCACGAATTCTCACCTGCATCTGAAAGGAAACTTGGATTAAAATTTCTGGTGCAAGTACGGAACATTTATGTTTTATTCTCTCTCTCCTTACGACAATTATATTTGTAATATTCAATTATACTAAAAATCTAATTTAAAAATTTGAGGATGAACATAAACGTTAGTGTAAACTGTTTGCAAGCTGAAAGGAAAATGTATGGAGGAACAATCATGATTGCATTTCAGTATCTATCCTTATACACATTTCTCTGAATTATCATTATACATCAATGAGTAAACTATGTTGTTTAGTTTTTAACTGACTTTTATCCAATTCCACTTCATATGATCTCCCCAGTCTTCCTTTCTTCTTAAAATTCCATCAACGAATTTCCTCTCTGGTTCATTTACCAGACGACGTCAAGCAACACTAAACTGCAGCACCAACTCATAAGTAGGGAAATGACGTCCGTTATCTTGTGATTGTGGCTGTTCATGTCAAGCTCAAATTAGACTCAAAAGATTCGTCATAAAACAGCGGAGCTCCTCCTTCCCTGCTGTGAAAACCACACGAGGCTCTCTCATACGAGTATTACTGGGCATTCGCACGCGATTGCAACATCCCTCACACAAATCATGATACAAGGACATTCGGTGAAGATGTGATTAAATTAGATGACAACGACTATCAGAGCACTAGAAGTTTTTGTGTTTCCCGAACAAATTAAGAAGATTTTTTATGAGTCATTCAGTTATCAAACCTGTGTTTTTACATGAAACTTACTTGTGTGCTTTTATTCAAGACGAAGAAAATATTCCTTTTATATAGACAAATAGTTTAATGATATCTAAACTTGAGTTCAAAATCCGATGCAAAATCATCTCCCTCGGAATAAATAAATACACAAACAAATGAATATATATGTAAATAAACAGATGCAAGAAACATCTACAAACAGCAATTAAAGGGGAGTAAGAAAAATTGTAATGATTCAAGTGATGTTCGATTTCTTGTCTTTCGTACCTTCGAATAAGTAAAGGGACTCATTTTCCCTTACTTTAGTGGCAGGGAAATTATAGATCAAGGATTCATGAGAAATTATATTACTAATCATAACCAAAGCATTAGCCTAACATTTGACCTTAATCAGCCTTTGATGATGATTAATCTGAAGACCTGATCAATCAACAACAATCTGCTATCTTGAGTCATGTGAGGTAAGCCATCGGCATAATCAACAATCAGTCATGATCAATAAGCAGCCATGATTACCCTACTAGGGGCTGACCACGGAACGAGAGCACATACTGCCACAAGGCCAATGTCAGCAACATCAATCTTGCAGTGACAACTACTTAATCGCCCAAACTAGTTTAAACATCCACATAACATGCCTGTTACCCAAGAGATAGGATTAAGTTCCCATTTAATAATTCGGTTTTGGAGTCACATGAGCTGAAGGCGTCATTGCAGTGATACTTTTGTAGAGGAGATTTATCGTTGCAAAAAACAGGATTGTCGATAAGTGGATTAGAGATACACTGGGCCTTAACTAGAGAGGACTTATGGGGGTAGAGGTACACTGGGTCTTAACTATAGAGAGGACTGTATACACCCATACATACATACACCCACACACATACACACACACATTATATATATATATATATATATATATATATATATATATATATATATATATATAAATGACTCTGTTTCCCTTAACTGTAGGTGGCGCTTTCAGACGAAAAAAGCAACTGATGAATCATAGATGAACCATCTTTGTAGAAAACTCGCAAGTCATTGTTTCATACCCTGTGCTTATCAGCAGAGCGTCTCACCCCACTAAACACTAATGTACATACAGTAAACCTCTCTTCCAATACACAGTGTATATATATATATATATATATATATATATATATATATATATATATATATATATATATATATATATATATATAGAGAGAGAGAGAGAGAGAGAGAGAGAGAGAGAGAGAATTTGCTGCTTATAAACAAAGGTTTTTCAAGATGTGATCCACTGGCGCTTTGTGGAACTGAGAAAGCTGTCAAATACTGCTTGAGCAAAACTTGACTTATCCTCGTTCTACTATTTTCGAATTTTGATACTTCATGCGTCGACAAAGTTTTTAGTGTATCACGCATATCTTATTGCTTCTCTTTTACCCTCAGTACAGCTACAATCACCTTCCTGTTTGGCGATTCATCTGTCATTATACATTGTATCCTCCAAACTGACAATATCAACGGATCACAATAATCACTTTACAGCATTAAAAGCAACACCATGCGTAGAGGCAGTATCATTCATTGATTATTGTTCATAATCCAGCTACAAAATATCATGACTGAAGTTACAGTTACGAAACAAAATAAAATATGTAAACTGAACTGAACGTTGTCCGTAGATCGTAATGAATACATCAGTGATATAAAGAAACTCGTTTAATAACAATAATATTATCTATAAGTATTCTCTCGAAAAAAAATATAACGAAATGACCAAATCTAAAAATCAAAGCAATACGGCACAACTGCAATAAGCCGATTTGGGAGCAGGTATTACACAGTAATAAATAATGTAGTATATACACAGTCAAAGCATTACTGATGTTTTGATGCTTCACTCGCACATGCAATTATAATACTATGCGATCCAAGGGCATACAAATATAAAATAAATAAAATCCGTTGCGAAAGGCATTATATAAACTCTCTTCCTTTGATTGCGGCTCATGTGCACGTTTTGGTGACCATCATACACATACAAACATATACATACACATAGTAGGCATATTCATATAGGCCTACAATTTTGTATACCCTGGAAACTTTTGTGAAATTGGCACTTCTATACACAGTCGTTTTTATCACTTAATGTCTATGACACACGAAACATAAATGCACTGTACCAAGTAAACATATTGTTCATTTACCGATCTTCCATTACATTAGCAAAATCCTTTCGTGATTTCAGGAAATCAGTTTTTCTTTTGTTTACATGTTATGCATACAGATAACAAAAACAATAATAGTTATGTAGCAGATATTTTAAACTTAATTCTAATGAACGTTGTATTTTAAACTGAAAAAGTATTACAATATCAAATGAGTAACTGTAATACATACTGCACAGTGCACGTGAACATTGTGTATTTCAATCAGGTAATTCATAAGTACTCGGTGGTAGAATGTTTCTAACTCTGTCAGTGTGAGAGCACACCAAAAAGGGGAAGTGTGTCGACGGCCTTCCCAAAGGCGGGCGGTGCGGCAATCGTACCTCACAGACAAGCTACTGTGCATTTCAGGCCCGTGTGTAATAGGTTTTCGTCGATAAAATCTTTATAAAGTATCGGATATGGATCATATTTTGGAAATAGCTATTTGAAGCCACAGCCTAATTGGCAAAAATATGCAGTGATGTCTAATGTTGACAATTAAGGCACTTGTCAGAGTAAATCAAAGAAATTTAAAAAGAAACTTAGCTAAATCTAGCAGGTTCGTGGATAGAGGCTAGTAAAACGTAATTACTGAAGGCCCCCCGCCCCTCATTAATACTGTAATATGACGTACTTTACTAAAAACCCCTCCCATATACTTTATGAATGAAGACCCAGATGTTGGTAGTAGTAGTAATTGTAATAGTGTCAACTCGGTTAAGTTTAGACAAAATCTCAAACAATTTCTTTATTTATTTACTTTAACTGTACAGATAAAAATGTTTAGATTATCGTCTGTTTATAGTATATTATCATACAATTTCGATAATTATCACATGTCCTAATCAAGGTATTGCTTATTGTACAAGAGGGTCAAATATTTGTGTTTCTACGATCATCATACTACTGGGAACCCTGCTATTACGTCTGATGTCATAGTTTACGTCACAACTAGCCTATTTGTGGGGAGCTTAGTAAATTTATCTAAGTTTCCCTTTAAATTTCTTTGATTTACTCTGATAAGTGCCTTAATTATCAACATTAGACATCACTGCATATTTTTGCCAATTAGGCTGTGGCTTCAAATAGATATTTCCAAAATACGAACCACATCCGATTTTTTATAAAGATTTTATCGACGAAAACATATTAGACACGGCCCTGAAATGCACAGTAGTTTGTAACTTCAGCATTCTTTCTTTGGCTTGTCAAGGTGTTAGGGAAACATTACGCAATTCTATACAATAAACATCTTTAAGCATGGGTATGTTTCCACCCATTCATACTGTCACATATCAAAGTAATATAAAAATATAATTAACATAGAAATAACATAGGCCTAGGCACTTAAACACATGAGAATATTACCTTTGTTGTAATAAATAGTACAACGCCATAATGACGAGCCTTTTACAAGCCTAAAAATCTTCTTCATCATAGATTTATTCGACAATAGCTGAACAATAATGACACGATTTTTGCAAGTCCAAATGTTTATCCTTTATTATAAATCTATCAATATACTCTATAGTACTGCATTATACTATTTTTTTTTACAGTTTTCAATATCATCTTCATTAAAGGCCTATCCAACTGATATATAGTACAGAGCTATAATAACACGGTACAGAACTGTAGTGGCACGAAATACAAGCATACCTACAGTATTCAGGTGCGCATTCACAGGGGCTGGGCATACCTATACGCGCAGGGAAAAGTAAAAGGCAAATAGGATGACCTTTTAGCTTCATATTTCGAGTTGGCAGATGAACATTAAACTCCTCTGTTAATTTTTGACCCAAAAGTTACAATTAAAAAGGAATTTTACCGTATACTAATATAAACTGAGGATACTGTGTGAAAGAATTACCATTTTCTGCTCCTTCAATACAGTTTCTCTTCATTCTTCCGTCCATGTTTTTTTGGGGTCACGTATGTCACTGACTCACTGTGGTGAAGCCTGAATACATCCCACAGGGAAGAAGAAAGGGAATGCCCTGTGCTAATCAGCCTGTTGCCCTGAAATAGCTGGTGAGATCCCACCGCTAACGAACTGGCGTCAAACGACGATCACTCATGGCAGTTGACGGCTTGGATTTCGCCAGCCCGCTACTGCCTTGTCCGCCCATTTTCCTCCTTATACTCTACCCAGGGCCAAAGTATGGGGGAAAAGGGCATTTGCAGTCCTGGGGCCCGCAGCCTAGGGGCTGTGAAATAGAAAGAGAGAGATATATATATATATATATATATATATATATATATATATATACATACATATATATATATATATATATATATATATATATATATATATATATATATATATATATATAAGAAGTAGAATAATATTTTCATTTTCTAATATATATTTATATATATTTTTTGTTTATTGATTTGTTTATATACTTGATAATTAATATATCTATTTGTTTATTTATTCATTTATTTATCTATTTATTTATTCATTTAGGCCCCTACCTATAAATTTATGTATTTATTTATTTATTTGATATTAGTTAACCAGATCACTGAGTTAAATTAATAGTTAAAAAATAAAAGTTTATGTCACTGTTTGTCATGGGCCCCAGACTTTTATAAACAAAATCATGGGAGCAAAGATGCTCAAGGGGCCCATAAATCCCTTTAACAAATACATTAATTTATTGAACCACTTAGGCCGGGAGCTAACTACAGTTTATAGCTTAGGAAGCCCTTTATTCTTATCTCACCTAATTCGTATTGTAATTTGCAAATGCTCATTTCTGTTAGATGAGAAATTTTCATAGAGCGTCTGAGTTTATAAAAATATTTGGGAATCTTTCGCATACAATCATTGTAAACAAATTTAGCTCTTGGCCAACCTTTGGTGACTTGGTATAAAACATCTGTGGTAACGGAATCCGAATAGCAACAAACTGCGCTGTAGCCTGCCTACATGTTTTGAACCTGCTGTCAACTTTGGTTCCCTGCTCCATACGTTGGGTTAGAAGATAAGTGTTGTTCACAGTGATATGTCTACCTGAGATCACTCGATTTACTATAACTTAGTGGTAACGGAATCCGAAAAGCAACAAACTACGCTTTAGCCTATATGCTTAGAAGGTTGTTGTGCATGACTTCCTGTTGCATCCATTAGCAAGGACAGTTCAGGTCAGAAGACAATTGTGTTATTCATTGTGAATTAGTGATAAGTCGACGTGAGATCACGGGATTTACTTCTAACCACGTCTAAGCCTACTCATCTTGTAAGGTAACTTATAATGTTATGATTTATGTCATTATCCGGTATCGTCCTATTGTTTCCACTATAGCCTATGTTTGATGAATCTGAAGTTGTGAAAAAATTTATAACTGAAATTCCTGATTAACGTTAAATAGGCTTCAGCTTCTATTGAAACTAGCCCAGTGATTTGGCATGTATGCCTATAGTTTATGTAATGAAATAATGATATTCCTCATGTACATATGCAAGCATACACAAACACACACACATACAGATACATACATACGTACGTACGTACATACATAGCCTACATAGGCTACAAACATAGCCTACGTACAAACATATTACCAAAAAAATAAGAAATATGTAAAAATATAAGAAAATATATATTATAAAACAACATACTTTGATTTTAAAGACAATTATTTTGAAGAAACGATAAAATGCATACTAGTGGAAGGTGCCAAATGTATTTTAAATGGCAAGAATATTAGGCTTACAGGGCGAGGGCCTAAAGTAATAGCCTAATTAATTAAGCTCTCTATTCTTTGGCAAGTAGTCAACGAAAACGATCATTTTGGCACACAAAATATTGAAGGTTGTGGCACTATATAACTAGCCCATTGGCAAGTTTTAATACATTAAAAACTTGATTACTTCACAGTTCACATAGGTTAACTTTTAAGTACATAACAAGTTTTTTTTTTTTTTTTTATAGTAACCAACCCTCATGCTACTACAATATTTTGCATAGCCTACGGTACAGCCAGACGCAGACCAAGAAAAAAATGCAGTCTCTTAAAGTTTAAATCTCTCTCTCTCTCTCAGACTTGCACACGCACACCCACCCAGACACTATTGACTCACACATACGCACACGGCACACCCTCCCAGACACTCACACACACACACACACACACACAATGGGACATGATTAGAGAAACTAAACAATATAATACTTTTTGATAGTGTTGGAAATGAGATCACCTGGGTAGAGGCGATTTTATTGGTATCTCATCTGCTAATATTTGCCAGATATCACAATGTATTTTTTTAATAACTTTACTGTGCCTGAACTAAATATTCAGCCATACATACATATGTCTGTAAGCGTATAACAATAGTGCGCATGTATATATATATATATATATATATATATATATATATATATATATATATATATATATATATGTTATATGTTTATATTTATTATGTTTTACAATAAATCATCAAGAAAACAGTTCAGAGATAAAATTTCTCCAAATCCTGTATAATAATGGTAGCCTGGCCCTAGAGCAGTTGTAGTGTGACATTCTTCATTACTAAGCTTGTAATAGGCAATGTCATCATGTTGCAGGTGTGCAGAGTCGCAGACGTGTTCATCTTGTGCATAGTCAGCATGTGTGCCTACGTGCATAAGTCAGGCTTTCAGAAACGTAAGGAGCGAAAGGAGAGAAAAGAAAGAAACTAAAGGGCTCCAACCAATAATCAGTTCTTAAAAGTGCTGAATCGGATGAATGCCCCAAAGCTAAAGAGGGCGATGAGTTAGCCATAGCGTCTACAAACAAGTCAGACACAACAGCTGACCTTCAATCTGATAAACATGACCCAGGTTCTAGCTCAGTTGTCACAGTTGATTTAGATATTGATTCAGTCTTTCAGTTACAATCATCTGAAGAGGCTGCAGTTGATATTGTTAGTGAAAGTATTCAAGATCAAGCTCAAACTCAGCAAGTAGATTTAGCAGATGTTGGATTATGGCCAGACCATATCACAGACAATTTGCGACAAAATATAGTATCATTAGGTGTACCAAAGGCCGAAGTAATGTTACAGATTATTAAAATGATTCCTAAAGACATGAAAGGTAATTCTTTCTCCGATATGTTTCTTTACTCTAGCTCAGCAAACAAACAGAGAGAAACATTACCGTGACTGGCTTGTTTGGAGTAAGGAAAAGAAAGCTATGTTCTGTTTTCCATGCTTACTATTTTCTACAGAAAAATCTAAGTCATCGTAGTTTATTGGCCAGGAAAGAAGGCTTTTCGCCATATGTACAGAAGTGGAAAACTTTACGTTAGGCTTCCTGAGCATGAAAATAGTGTGGTTCATAAAATAAGTTATTGCAAATGGAAAGAGTTAGACCTATCACTGGTGGACATGGGGTAGACCATGAACTTCAAAAACAGATAATGAATGAAACAGAGGAGTGGAGAGCAATTTTAATGAGACTATTGGATGTTACCTTGCACTGTGCCTCAAGAGGCCTGCCATTTCAGGGAGACAACAATGTAATAGGGGATCCACGAAATGGCAATTTTCTGGGAATTCTAGAGCTTTAGGTAAATATGACAGAATCACTCACGAACATTTAGCAAAGGTAAAAAGGCTCAAACTGAGGGCAAGACTATGCAAGGTCAAGCTCATTACTTATCATGGCAGAGTCAGAATGAATTTATTGAACTATGTGCTAAGAAAGTTCTAAGCTCAATACTTGATGAAAGACAGCAAGCCATCTACTACTCAATAATCGTAGATTCAACTCCAGATGTGGCACACCTTGAGCAAAATGTTTTAATTCTGAGGTTTTTAACTAAAGATGATCACTCAGATATGTTTGAGATTCATGAAAGATTCATAGAGTTCATAATGTTTCATAAGAAAACTGGAGAAGATATAGGAGATATGGTGCTTTCCAGGTTAGATCATTATAAGATACCTTTCAGTGATTGTCGAGGGCAGGGGGTATGATAATGGGTCAAACATGTCAGGAAAAGTGAAAGGTGTTCAAGCACGTCTGCATAAGAAAAATAATCTAGCAGAGTTTTCCCCTTGTGGTGCTCATACACTTAATTTAACAGGAGTTCATGTAGCTGCACTATGTCCAGAGACTGTCACATTCTTTGGTGTGTTCAGCGCCTTTATGTGTTCTTTAGTGGTAGTCCAGCAAGATGGAAAATTTTAAAAGAGGAAATTCCTTCTTCACTTCACTCACAGTCTGACACCCGTTGGAGTGCACGTGTGGATGCTGTTCGTCCAGTTTCAACTCACTTGCCAGGTATTCTTACTGCCTTAGACAAATCACTTGATAATTCTTGTATGACTCATGAAATGCGGGCAGAAGTTAGGTCTTTGAAATTGTATTTCACATCATATTCTGCTATTGTTTTAGCTGCATTTTGGTTTAAAGTTCTTTCAAGCATTGATTTACGAAATAAGATCATCCAGTCTCGTGGAATATCACTTGAATCAGAAATGTCTCTCATCTCTGACCTATGTGCAGAACTCAGGCAGCTACGAGACAAGTGGGCTGACATATTATCAGAGGCACATCATGTTGCTACTTCCATGGGCATTATGCCAAGATTTCCAGGGAAGAGAGGGAAAAACGTAAAAGATTTCATGATGAGGCACTGGATGAAGGTGTAGAGATGACTAAAGAATCAGATGAGGAATCAGATTTCAGAATTAATGTTTTCTATTGTACTTAGATTATATTGTCACTGACATGGATCAGAGATTCCAAGCAGTAAAGGGCATATGTGACACTTTCAAGGCAATCCTTAAGTATGTTTCTTTGAGTGAAGCTGAGCTAGAAGATGCTTCAAAATGCCTGGTTCAAAAATATTCTTTAGATCTGTCATGTAATTTTGTTAGTGAAATGCTGCATCTAAAGAAAATATTTAGATCTACTTTCCATTCAGAACAAGAACTAACTCCCTTAACTTACTGAATGAAATATACTGCAAAAAGCTTCAACCAGTTTTTAGTGAAATATGCATAGCCTTACGTATATTCTGTACATTGCCTGTCACAGTTGCCGAAGCTGAACGCAGCTTCAGTAAACTGTCTAATATAAAAACATTTAAAAGAGCAACCATGGGCCAGGAACGCTTGTCACATTTGGCACTCTTGTCCATTGAGAATAAATTGGCTAGATCTGTTGATTATACCTCAGTCATCAGTGATTTTGCCAGAAAGAAGGCAAGAAAAGCAAAACTGATCTAATTAGTTATGAAGTTTTACTGTTTCTGCACAATTGCATGATTACTTAATAAAAATAGTTTAAAAGTCTTCATGCCTAGTCTTTCAGTATTCCTGAATTATCCTTTCAATAAAAAAAAAAATATGGTACTTATTTAGTTACTAGCCTTGTGTTCAGACATCAGTTGAGATAATTTGATATATTCTATTCATCTTGTAAGCTATATTATTATGATTATTATTATTATTAATTTTATTTATATTTTTCATTGAAATCGAGTTCAGCAGTCTCCCGATAACTCCCAGTTTGTATTTTAATATTTTTGATAGATTACTTTTTACATTTTTTATTTTCCATTATTATTATTATTATTATTATTATTATTATTATTATTATTATTAAACATCATTATTATTGTTCATTTATTTATTGTTTTTTTAATGTGGGAAGGGCCCAGAATTTATGCCAGTACCGGGGCCTGAAAGGGTGATGCTTGGGCCCTGACTCTACCTGGTAATTTTGAATTTAAGTACAGGTTGCAAATGATTAATCCCTTTAATCGAAGTAAGGTTATCATTTGGTTGTTTTACTGTGCTCATAATAAGATTACATAGCGACAAGTCATTCTCGAAATTTCCTTCGTAAGTGCTGCACAAAACTAATAGGCCTAGGCTTATTTTTTGTGATTGCTTTTACAAAACTCCAGGTTGATTGTATACTGTGCTCTCAAACGCCAGGGTTTATTCTTCTGTCTTTATAAAGTCCTTTGATACTGTTGACATCAGAAGGAAAAATATGGAATTTGCCGCCGCTTGCATCACATCAACACGATATGTTCAGTCACATGCGTTGCTCCGTGCCTGCTTAGAGTAGCAAAATGATGCTTATGCCTAAGGTGAATATTTAAGGTAAACTCTAACTGATATAATTGTAAGAGAAACAGAAAGTACTACCTGTTTCCTCTAGCGTGGCCGTATGAAGACAATCGAAGGTTTTCCCTAGGTCTCCCGAAATGAGCACAATTTACGAAGGGCTTGACACGCACAACCAATCACGTCGGTTACAATACCTTAACTGATTCCAGGCCTGCTTCAACACGTGACGTCATCAAAAACACAAGAATAACGGGCATCTAATTGCGCGCTAACAAAATAGTCCCGGTTTGAGCTCTCGCAGAATTTAAGCTTTTATCTTGCTCGTACCGTCTTTGAAGCTCATTTTGTTCATCAGACATCACCCGGCGGGGGTTACAACGCAAATACATTGCCAGACAAGAGACTCGACTCAGTGGGATGAGTCTCTTTCCTTGTCAACATCTCACTCCTCACATTTTACGAAACCTCTTGCGGGCAAGTGTTGCATTTGTAAGATTTTTCTTGATATAGTGATTCACATTCTCTCTCTCTTTCTCTCTCTCTCAAAAAAAAAAAAAAATTATTAGTAGGCTTATGGTTTAATCCCGGTAGTCATACTGCAGAACAAGAAACATTTTGTGTATGTATATAGGCTATATTATATAACTATGAATAATGCGATCATATGTATTTATATATACAAACACACACACACATATAAATATATGTGTGTGTGTAGGCATTTTGTGGTGTTTACGTGCAGCTGGCATTCCTAGTTTGTTGCGGGGGTTCATGATTCTAGCTTTCAGTTTATAGTGTGAACGCTATTTGAGAATCAATACATATAAAATCAGATCTTTTCCCACTCCTGCTTGCAACTACCTGTGGTGACACAGCTGGAAGCGCTGTCAGGTTCGTGTTGGAATGACAAATTCTCACAGCAAACTAGGATTACCAATTGTAGGCTACATAAACACCATAAAATGCTGGCTGTAGTGCATATATTGCTCATCAGCGAACACTGATTGGAACAGAACAGATGTTCATGGAAGTGTTTCACTGGAACTAGAAAAAATAGTAAATCATAGGCCTATGGAGAATAAAAAATTAACCAATGCTGTACTTCAAAGGATAAATGCCTTCTCCTTCAAATATTCAGATAGTTATATAGCGATAGAGTACCGAGGGGGTTCTGACCCACTCTTTTCTTGCAAATAGACTTCATTTTTACTCATCTTTGTTACTTTAGATGATATTCCCATCTCTCGTGGTAAGGCAACTGGCTCTAGTCTATCAGTCAGAATCAATAGTTCGGGAGGTCACTATAGTGCAAAACAGCGAATAATTCAATTTATGCATTTCAAATCGCAAGTGACTCTCAAACATAATTACGTACAATGATGGAAAAAGCTTTCAACGTGTTTCGGGGTCTCGATTTCCAAAGGATTTTTCTTGAAACGGAGTACAATTAAACGTTTAATAATTCCCAGGAGACATTTCCCCTTAAAGATCAATTACCATTAACAAAGAGGTCATAATAATTAGACAACCTCAATACTAAGTTATTACAACAGGAGCAGAATACAATATAAAATCCTTCTTGAGACAGAATTCGATTTAATATTGAAAGCGCCCTGCAAAATAAAGTCTTCTTTATTTTCGTCCCCGGAATCATTGTTGTAACTATGAATAATTGATACAGTTGCTTCGTTAAGACTCTAAATCTCCCAAATGGCCAAATCTCAGCGGAAAACTTTTTGGACGATGCAGATCTCCGTCAGGTCAACATTTTCATCACGTTTTACAATTTGCAGTGTACATAATAATGTTCATCTTTACGAAAATATTCTTTTCGCTTCGAGGCATAAAACTGCATCATTTTCATCTTTTTACCTGCAACGAACATTATCTTGAACGCCATCAGCTTAAAAATCATTAAAATTCCAATTGTACAACAAATTTTTCAGATATACGAAGATAATAGCAGATGTGAATAATCTGTACGAATATAGAAGGGAAAGTATAATTGACAAAATTTCACCCCGACATTTGGAACCAGACTCTCCCTGGTATCTTCAACAAGAGTGGCGAAGGATCGAATTGACCCTTGACGTTTAAAATGTCACAGGCATTTTTGCCCTAATATTTTGCACCTTTTAACTCTGAAATTCTGATGCTGTTATCGGAGAGAGAGAGAGAGAGAGAGAGAGAGAGAGAGAGAGAGAGAGAGAGAGAGAGAGAGAGAAACTGGGACCCTAATGTCGTGACTGCATAGCGCAATGACATAACATCCTTGCAGAGTATGGGAAATTTATTCATGTTTGCTATAAGTTTGTAATATTTTCTTTTAAAATTCTTTATCTATTAATTTCTGCATCAAAGTTTCTCGTAGATTTCCTTTTCATTATGGTTTGTCTCACATTCACTTTTATATGATGAGTTTAACTTTGATTTCGCCAAAAAGCAAAAAAAATTGTCTCTTTTTTTTTTGTGTGTGTACATAAGGTACTCGTGTATTACTGTTTATTTGTTGTATAGGTACATTAATTTTACCTATATCTATCTACCTATATAGCTGCTTTTTTTTGTTCTTTACCTACTACTTTACCACATTTTCTCTCTCTCTCTCTCTCTCTCTCTCTCTCTCTCTCTCTGTAAAATCCACGCCAAGAGATAAATCTGAATAAAGACGCCATTTTCTCTCCAAATGTTCAATAACTGCGACCGTATCTCTTCTGATGACGTCATTGGGTTCTCTCTCCCGATGACCTGAAACCAACACTCGAAGATCAACATCTTTTCGGTAAACTCGATATTGACCTAATTACAAAAGGTAACTGGTTTCATTATAATTTGGTTCTTGTGTTTTTCTTTCCAGTGTTGATGATGTGATAAAGACCATGATTAAACGTCATGTTTTGTTTGTTTTTGCATTTACGTAAAAAAATTCTGGTCATGACTTTCCTGGGGTAGAACAAGTCTATGTACACATTTATTACAGCAGTTTGTTCAGTTACTGAAGACTTTTACATAAGTTAAAACCAGTGTGTTGCGCATTACCCCTTCGGAAGGATAATTACTGATGGTGTTTATACTTCCACTCGAACCAAGGAATTTAAAGGGGAAACAAGTGAGCTGTGATTTAACTCTGCATATTTTCATCATCGTCCCTAAAGGTGCTATGCTCCGTTCCGAGCACAGATTATTTATTTATTTATCTATTTTTTTTTTTAGCAAAGAACCCTCTCACATCCTCCTTGACAGGGATTGGCAATCCCTCGTCTGTAAGGAAAGTTTATCCACGCTCTTGACAGTACCTTTCCGATCTTGCTGCCCAAATAGCCGTCGGTAATAGCGAACGGACGGAGATTGGAGCTCCATAGATATGTTTTATCCTCATGTGTAAAATGGTTAAAAGCATGAAAAGAAGAATAACTATAAGATTTTTTGTTCTCTCTGTGGATTGAACACCAATGTATATACAGATATCTATATCTACATCTATATCTATATCTATATCTATCTATCTATCTATCTATCTATCTATCTATCTATCTATCTATCTATATATATATATATATATATATATATATATATATATATATATATATATATATATATATATATATATATATATATATCTTGTCTGGCCATCTACAGGTCGACTCATCTGTGAATAAGTATCAGTAAAGGAAAGGGAAGGAAGCTAGCAACCTCATCCCTTGGGAAATGAAAAACTGAATGCTTTACCTTTCTTGTACCACCCTCTCCATAGCAGAAAAAGT
This sequence comes from Macrobrachium rosenbergii, assembly GCF_040412425.1. NCBI lineage: Eukaryota > Metazoa > Arthropoda > Malacostraca > Decapoda > Palaemonidae > Macrobrachium > Macrobrachium rosenbergii. The sequence continues at coordinate 60,948,217 of NC_089788.1, forward strand.
TTGTGGTAACATACATACCTGCATATATATATATATATATATATATATATATATATATATATATATATATATATATATATATATATATATACATATATATAATTATATATATAAAGTAACTAAAATTAAGCAGTAAATATCTTAAGTACAGAAAATCTCCTGTCTCGTCGCATGATATGGAAGAAGGAATCAGAGAACTTAATGACGATAAGACATCATTAGAGGCAAACCGGCGACATTCAAGGAGATCGTTACGTTTATGCTTTGTTAAAATGTTAAAATGAGCTGATGTACCTCTCTCTCTCTCTCTCTCTCTCTCTCTCTCTCTCTCTCTCTCTCTCTCTCTCTCGTTAGTGTTTAACATAGAAAACAACATCGTGACGTACAAAGAGGAAATGGTTCTTTAATGCCAGCTCCACCACCACAAGCAAACACGTTTCCCCTCTGAGGGCGGTTTTTACCCTCTGATCAACATCTGCCCGAAGACGCCAAGAAATTAGGAAAGCCGAAAAAGCATCGTGGAAGGATCGAGGCTCAGCTGGAACACGGGACGTCAGGTGCCATTTGTTCAATTACTGCGCAGCCTCATGAAAAAGACCTCTCAGGATTTTGGGAACTGGAGTCTTACCAGCATACAGACATTTACAGTATTTTTGGTACAATTAACAGGATTTCCAGGTTACTTCCGAAACGAAGGAATCTTTGATTAATGAGAATGAGAAACAAGTAAAATGTGCGCCGAAGTTTCTTTGGCGCAATTAAGTTTTCCGTACTGCGTATAATGCTGTATGAAATTCTTTGCCACGGCCCATGAAGCTCTCGGCCACGGCCTCTGAAACTTTTAGTCAAGGTCTGGTGGTGGCCTGTGTTGTTGGCAAATACAGCGGTGCCAGAAGTACGATTACAGCTAAACTTAACCTTCAATAAAATAAAAACTACTGAGGCTAGAGGGCTGCAATTTGGTATGCTTGATGATTGGAGGGTGGATGATCAACATACCAATTTGCAGCTCTGTAGCCTCAGTAGTTTTTAAGATCTGAGGGCTGACAGAAAAAGTGCTGACGGACAGACAAACAGCCACCTCAATAGTTTTATTTACAGAAAACTAAAAAGCGGCAGCACGGAGACCAGTTATGGAATAACCACCTTCCCTAAAAATATGTTTTATCGCTGGTTTTAGAGAAATATATTATGGGGATATAACGTTCATATCAGCCTATGGAATTGCATGTTTATTCATGGTTTTGATTCTTTTACCTTTAGCTCAAATTTAATTGGAATCAAACTTTCACGTTGATCTGAGAACACCCCGGAGAAAAGCTCTGATGTTTAGATTCCTTTTCAGCGTGATAAGAATGGATCAGTGGTTGGACTGAGATTTGCCTTGGAAAAAAGAATTTGCTAGAGAGAGAGAGAGAGAGAGAGAGAGAGAGAGAGATAGAATGTAGGAAGTAACACTAAAGCAGGAAAATATCGAGGGAGATGGAGGAAGACTCTACTTCACTTTTACATGAAACAAAACAAAAAAGGTCATACGTCTATTGAAGACTTCACTCCAGTATGGGAAAAGAAAGCTAAATGCAAATATTAGGAAAGAACCATTAAACACGGAAGAAATACTCCAACTACAAACAGAACAGAAACGTAAATGCGCCGCCAACTGGAAAAAGAAAAAAGGAAACATAATACGCTTTTCAAGAATATAGTAGCTTTGTGTCCCAGTTTCTCTCTCTCTCTCTCTCTCTCTCTCTCTCTCTCTCTCTCTCTCTCTCTCTCTCTCTCTCTTGTTGTCTCTTTTGCGGGACTGGAACTTACTCATTAAAGTGAGAGAGAGAGAGAGAGAGAGAGAGAGCTCTGGACGAAAATGCCTCCGGCATTGTTAAATGTCACGGGGCATTTCGTGTATATTCCCTCTTTACTGAAAGTAAGGAGAAGCTCTTAGTTCTCATATTTGCTGACAAAGTTTTGAAATTGTTGTTGATTGTCTAATGGCCTGTGGAAGTGTTCCTGTCACGTTAGACAATTTCTTTCGGTTTTGAACATATAATTATTTTGTAGTAAAATTCGGGGAACAGTTTGTGGAGTCTGTATATGACGTTGTGTGAGTCATGTTGTCGATACCTCAGTAACTTTAGTTTCTTTCTGGTGGTGTTTAAATAGATCAAATTGAAATCATTCTTGATTATGAACGGTGGAGGTCTGAAACTCCAGTGATCATATTTCTTATCACGCAACTCGCTCTTGATCGGTTATCTGTGCAGGTGAGGATCTTTTTGCAGGTAATTAGGCGTATTTTGCAGCGCTTGCAAAAGAAGAGTTTATTAATTACTAACCTGCATAATTGTTCATTTTGATCTGATACTGATGTCCTGAACATGATAAATAATGTGACAATCATTTAACCGTTGCATTATACGTGAACAAGCACTTCTGTGCATACACTGAGCTCAGAGAAGTTAAATGAAGATATGCGCCGGCAGCATACAAATGTGTGGCTTGCACGATGTTAGAAGCGGTATCTGTCTATCTATCCACATTTGGTTGGAATGCGTTCTTATGTTCATTATGACTTGAGAAACAAGGATATCACAGCAAATGTTTTGTACTGAAAATGAAAGGAAATATGCAAACCTGATATTTATAATCAATGTTTATAACCGGGAAATATTTATGAATGCATAAAAAAAGAAACTTTCCTTTTGACACGAAACGTCTGCTCTGATATCATGGGAGGAGTTGGTAACATCATAAGCAAGCATCATAATCATTTACCATTCATATGTCACAAAGCAGACCGCTAAACATAGCGAGTAACAATCTCGCTATGCGATTTCAGTTCAGACTGAGTATATTAACAAATATCCAGTTTAGTCCTGGTCCTGGTCCTGGTCCTCTGATAACAAAATATGATCTCTGGCCTGTTTTCCGCCAAAAGCATCAAAAGGAAAACGTCCTTTGAAAACGAGAAAATGTTTGCATTCCATTTCAATAAAGCAAATCCCCTGAAAGCGAGGCCCCGTAATATGATAGACGTCATTTGCATAATTCTATCGAGGTTGACGCTTCGGGAGCGTTCGTTCAGGTTTGAGGTGGTATATTTATTAAAAATTTATAGTGGAAACCCGCATTGAATATCTCTGTTTTTTTTCTTACTATTTCTCATAGTGAATTACTAGAGACAAAGCATGTTCAGAAGTTTATCGACTGCTTTTATGAGCAAGAGCCCGTGCCAGCACAAGGTCAGCTTAAACTACAGTTGATTGAGAGGGAACACCATTCCATAAGTGAAGGAAGGCAACACGGCAAGTAATGAACAGTGAAAGGGAAGCAGGTGGGGAAGGCCCAGCTGTCATTTCTATTCCCGAAACCAAGTTTTATATTTCAAACTCCGGAGCTTCATGCAGCGTACCAACACGACAAGAACACTTTCGAGTAGAAGGCCCTTTCAATTTCCCAGCATTGGCAACACTGTCTCTCCTCCCAGGCTGAATTTCAAATATATTAATTGGCACAGTTCCAGCTTCTTAAGGAAATGACATCATTAATGTGATCCTGCTTTTTCGCTATCGTGTTAGCAATCAAGAAATGATTTTCAAAACGCGAGTCACTGAGACCGTCTGGAATCGATGCTTTAGTAATTGGCTGTTTATTCAAACGAAAAGCTAGCGAGGGAAGGGGTGGAAGCGACATGATCCGGAGGGTGATTGAATCGTATAGCAGCCATGTTAAGGGACTTATGAAGCCATATTATTTTGTAAAAGACACAAACAAGTTTGATGTAAGAGCACTAACAAAAATTTTTCTGGCTAAAACTTCCAAAATGCATTTCTTGCAATGAATGACAGAAAGACAACTGAAAGTAAATGATCAGCAATAGAAACTTTCTCAGAACAAGAAAGTCCAAAACGAGATTAACGAGTCCGTCTCCATTTCTCCCTTCGCCCAGGATCCAGAGAAGAAGAGGTCTATGAACCTGATTCTGGGACTCTCAATTGGCTCACTTCCTCTCCCACCATCGATTCCAATTAGGCATTTCCATTTTTATTTCTTGTGATTCCAATTAGGTATTTACTTTTTCCTTCTTGTTCTCCTTCTTTCCCTGTCCTTATCTTTATTCATTTGGTTAGTGACAGGAAGGGGAGACACAGAAAGCAGAAAAAGATGGGAAATAATGAATGAATTAATTGACTGGAAAAGGTTACCTCTTCACACAATAACTTTCTCTCTCTCTCTCTCTCTCTCTCTCTCTCTCTCTCTCTCTCTCTCTCTCTCTCTCTCTCTGCCAGGAATACCTTCATTTGCAAAGTTTATGTCCTAGACTTACGTTAATTCTCCTAACCACCAGGTCAACTGGCATTACATTTAACTTTTCCACTTAGGCCGCTTCGTGAAAATTATGAAAATTAATAGAGATAAAACATCTTGCTCAAGGGAAAATAAGAACAGAAACAGGTGTACATTCCACGATTATTACGTATATGCCGTGTCCCAATCTCTCTCTCCCTCTTCAAGGCATCGGAATTTCCCCATTAAAGAGCGGCAAATACCAAGTGCAAAAATGCCCTCGGTATTTTTAAATGTCATGAGACATTTCGTGCGTTCTCCCTCCTGAGAGAAAACAGAAGGAAATGTGGGTTTCGTATTTTCAGACCAAGTTCTGATATTGTTGTTTTGTGGAGTCTTTGCCTTTCATGCCTGACAGCTTTCTCTTCAGTTCGTACTTGTAGTATATTATATTCTTCTAGGTTAAAGTTACGGAAATATATATGGAATCTTCCGAATATAAACTTTTAATTTTTTTTCACAAATGGGAGTTAAATAATTCAGGAAAAAAAGTAACTCTTAGGGACAATGTTTCACGGCTGGCACTTCAACAACGATCTTAGCTAGTGTTATGACAGCTAGTTCTAGCTTCATTACTTATGGATATAACACTGATTTCCAGCAAATGGACATAATCTTTAATGCCTGCTTGTTAATATGACTTTTTGTTTTTATCAAACAGCCCTCAGTCCCAAAGTTAAATAGTTTTGGAATTAGCAACCATTTGAGGATGTGACAAAAATAAGCCATAAGATTTCCCTTTACAGCGTCTGATCCGAGAGGGAAGAGACACTTGTAAGTAAATCTTGAAGTAAACAATGAAAGCGAAGGAAAAGGAACCTGGAAAAGCAAACGTCCAACCGTTGGATTTGAAATCGCTTTTGTCTGCCCAAGAGAAGGCGACAAAGACCAAAGTCTTCTGAAAACACGTCAAGGTGAGAGAGAGCGTTTTTCTCTGTCTGTTTTTCTATCCTTATGATGTTATTGCTTTCCTCGACTTTGATCGCAGTATTCTATGATCTTCCTTTCAAACATTTCTCTTCAGATCACAAACAAACAACACCCAAACGAGATATTTTCTGAAGGCTATAATAGAATGGAAACGCACTAGGAATTTTAAGCCTCCTGTAGAAATTTGGAATAAGAACTAATTTACGAAGTAACTGGGTAAATACGGCATATCTAACGAAAACTGAATAATGGACACAGAATGGTTTTAAGAAACAAAGGGAATATTATCTCTTAATTCAGAGGATAACAAAATCGTGAGACAGATGGAAGTGTCATGAGAATGAAGGAAGACAGTCATTAGACTGGATAGTCATCAAACCCTCAAGAAGACAATCATAACCATCATACAAAAGAAAGAAAGTCATCAGACAGAAAGGAAAGTCATCTCACAGTTGGAAGAGGACTACAGAACGACGTACCCAGAGACAAAGCGCCCTCAGGCCCAAAGGTAAACAAGTTTGGAATTGGAAAGCTTTTCGAGACATGAAAAAAATAATCCATAAGCCTTCCCTTTATAAACGACAAATCCCAAATGGAACAAACACTTGCGAGTAAATCCCTCAGTACACAATAAGAGCGAAGGAAAAGGAGCCTGAAACAACATACCTCCCGTTGGATTTGGATTCGTTTTTGTCTGCTCAAGTGAAGGTGACTCAGACCAAAGTCTTCTGAAAACACGTCCAGGTGAGACACAAGTGTTTTTTTCGTTCACTTTTCTTAACCATATGATGGTTTTCGTTGTTGCTTTTCTCGACTTCTTGTTGCACTGTTTCATCGTATTGTTACTGTTTAATTTCTTCTTTCTCTATTTCCTTATAGATTCGTATAAATCGCATAAAGCATCAGACTTTGTTCTATTCTGCTTTGTATTCCAAACTCTCTCTCTCTCTCTCTCTCTCTCTCTCTCTCTCTCAATCAGAACGTTTGAAGGACTAGATGGAATTCATTCATAATTCTTGTTTTACTAAATGAGTTATTATGAAAGCAAGAATTCTATCTGAAATGCGCTATTTCAAGAAGTTCAATCTTCAAAAGTGCTATAACACGCTACGTGTAAGTACATGTTCAATGACCATTCCTCAAAATTCGCTCTCAGTGGTGGTTATCAGATCACATATTTTCACTAAATTGGCCTCTGTAAATTTTGTTAAATTATGCTAGATTTTACCACATACACAACGGGAGATGTAGTTTGCATTCAGTGGGTCCTAGTGAAAATCAACGAATTTTCGACAATTTTTTTTTACTAAACGAAATGCGTTTATGAAAATACGTCAAAAACTAAATTATTCCAAATCCCCTAGTGTTGAAAGACTTGAGAGACGTACTTAACCATCCGATTTTATTTATAACTTACAGAAAGTTATTTAAATCATGAAGTTGAGTACATAAAGATTTCCTCTTCTACGTTGAACAGGTGTCGGTCCTGTAACTGAAGCAAAGCACTCACACAAAACTGACAACGAGATATCAAAGAAGCTATAAAGAATGTATAGTAAAGGAAGTTCTATAGATTCTCTGCTGACCAATGTCAGCTTTACCTGAAACGTAATCAGCTGCAGAGCTAAAGCCATTTCGACTGTGAGCCTTGTTTATGCGGGAGCGTTCTTTGCAGCTGAAATGGTCTATAGGATAACGATGATTCCCTCCGGGCTCGAAAGTGGCAAGAATCCAAATTTCGATTTACGCAACTACAACTGGATTCTTATCAAGGCCCCCCAAAGAGAGATGGAAGAGATTAAAGTATAAAATACTGTCTTCCCGTTAATCATTTGTCAACCTCTGAAACTATGTAAAAATAGTCATCTCATAAGCTCCGCCCTCTTCTTGTCCCTAATTCTATTTATTAAGAGAAACTTGATTATCTACAATGATTCGGTTCTTCGAAGAGTATTTTAGTTAGTGATTTTTAGTTCCTTGAAAAATCTAGAAAGGAAAAGTATCGTATAGAGGAGAAAGGGAGCTTGAATAGACTAAAGAAAATTAAAATGAAAGAAACTTATTTCTATCAGAAATTAAATCGAATACCCTCAGTGTTATTGAGCCTCACAATAAACCCAAATATCCAGCGGCAGAAACATGGAAAAGATGAAGATCCTGGCAAAGGTCTGTCACTTGAATCATTCTTGAGGGTCAAATGTCCCAATACAAAGGACGTGCTCAACAAAACCGAGTTCAGAAGTGTATTGGAACGCTCTGATGGGTCTTCCAGCTATGGCCCTGGGAAGAAACAAGCTGTAAAGTATAAACATGTTCTTGTGGCAATCATTAGACGCAACTGACTATTCTCTCTCTTCCTCTGGTTGAGAAGATGGTACTGAAAGGGATGATACCGAGGGACGAAAGACTGAATCTCCGTAGAGCCATTAGTAATAATAACAAATCAATCCCATAAGCAACTTCCAAAAGAATAAGATAGTTGCTCTGATCTTAGATGATTTGCAAAAGAAATCTATCATAAATCATCCGAATGTCTGCCATTATGAGGGCGTTTGTCACTAGAAGAGGAGCAAAGGCATTTCAGTTGGGCCATTGTGTCCAGATGGGGTCCATGTGCAGGTGGTGCTAATTCAAGGCAGCTGGAATCTTATGCGGAATGCAAGAAAGGGTTAACCCGCCATTAAGAGAGCCTTTTCAGATACTACACCGGCAAGAAAACTCGATTTTCTCTTGATTAAAATTTCTGCAGCAAACACAGTCCTCCCAGTAGCTTCCTCTTTCAACAATTTGTTTTTAAAATTTCTTTCTAGTTTGAAAGAATTCTTTAATAACTCCACCCAGAACGTGACAGAGAGAGTAACTGATAGCATAAACGTTGAGATGTTTACCAAATCAACATGGACAAAACCTATTGTTGTCGCTGAAAGAAGTTATATCTTAATCTACAAGTGCACGAATACAAGTCAACATGTGTAAAGATATGAGTGTTCAATAAGAGAGAGAGAGAGAGAGAGAGAGAGAGAGAGAGAGAGAGAGAGAGAGAGAGAGAGAGAGAGAGAGAGAGAGAGATTTGGAGATTTTTTCTGGCGATTTAGATAAAGAAGTGCAATTTCACCTTTTGACTTTTCCTTTACGGGTACTTGCAGCTGAGGTTTCTCTTTTCTTTTATTGTTATTGTAAATATGCATGCAGTGCATGTATTACTTACATATGTATGGTATACATATGCACACATGTAGGTATGCATGGTTATACATATGTATACATTTCTATACAGGAGAGCAGCTGAGAGAAACAATTTCATTGTACATTGCCCTCGAAAATGCTAGACAAGATATGGGAAGGAAGCAAGAGATCTCGCTACCTCTGAAAGGAGAGAAAGTTATCAGAGTCAGGGAAAACAATAGCAAGAAGAGAGCTCCAAGGATTGGCAGTAAAGGGAAAGGAGTAATCAGTTATTCTTATGGTAAGAAGATGGGTGATATTCACCGCTGCCTCTGTCCATTCCAAGGGCGATGATGTGTCCTACGGGTATGGGAAATCATTTCATTTTAGAATTTATGCAACTATGAAGTAATTCACTGGCACATTTCCCTTGATAATTCCCGAAGGGGTGCTGGTTTAAGATTACTTCAAGAAACAAGGGTCGTCTTTACTGCATAGCAATTGACTTGGCAGTCGAAATGCCGAGGTGAGATTTGTTGCCATTCTGGTGCTGACTATTATGAAAGTTTCTGGACGTTCTAGATAATGTCATTAATGGAACCAGTTATTTATGGCACTGGATAAGTTTTACTCTTGTTTTTTATTTTAAAATTCTGTAGTGGTGATGCTGGCTTCCTTCATTTAACTAATTTCTTGTGACAGACTGTCAATCAGACAAGATTAAATAGAAAAGAAAATAATTGTTACCGACTTTGGAAAAAGCCATAATCATACATGCTGTTTATGCTTGTTTCTTAATTGCCATTATTCAATCAAGAATAAAATCTGTAGTTTATTGCTTAGAAAAGGAGTTGTCTCGTTTTGGCAAATCCCACTTTATCCAAGATCACTTGCACCAACTCAGTAGCCTGGAAATGGCATCCTTTATCTTGTGATTGTTGCTGTTAAAGTCAAGCTTAATTTAGACTCTCAAAAGACTCGTCATGAAACAGAGGGGCTTCTCCTTCCCCTGCTGAGAATACCACATGGCATGACACGAAGCTCTGGCATTACTAGGTATTAACACGCGATTGCAACGTTCCTCACACGAGTCATGACACAAAACGGTGCCTCAGGGCAGAGAGTAATCCTCTGAAGTAAATGAATTGTTTTTATCCATTCCTTTTGGGTCTCGAAAAAAAAAGTGTCAGTTCACAATCGTTATTATGATTTAATTTGCCAAAGAATGCTTCGGAAATGAAATTCTGTATGTTCTTCTGAGACTGACTTGTGTGTTGTGCTTTTGTCCTGTACCAAGCCGGATTTCCTTTTCTATGAATTAGTGGTTAAACAGTTCTAGACCCTGGTGATTGAAAGATCATGACACTTTGTCGTCCAAGAGGTAACTTGCAACCTAAATTACATGATTTATTATACTTAATACCAACATTTTTGTTATTTTCGTTTTAAAAATCTTGTTTCAGATTCGACTCCTGAACGAGGTCACGAAAGTGTTCCTCCATTAAAAAACTTATTGTGGCTTTGTTGGCTACACTGCGAATTAGGTATCTGGTAGTTATAACACTATGGTGGGAAAAACGAACACAGTGATATATATATATATATATATATATGTATATATATATATATATATATATATATATATATATATATATATATATATATATATATATATATATATATATATATATATACACGTATGTATACACATGTGTGTAAAGTGTGAGAGAGAGAGAGAGAGAGAGAGAGAGAGAGAGAGAGAGAGAGAGAGAGAGAGAGAGAAATTTACATCTTGTCTTCTATTAGACATTCACTTATATACTTTACATTCACACATACTTTACATTCACGTAATCTCCAAACAGTGACTTAGAGAGAGAGAGAGAGAGAGAGAGAGAGAGAGAGAGAGAGAGAGAGAGAGAGAGAGAGGTGGGTTGAAATTATTGCCTTGTATTAATAGTTCACAACCAAAAGATTATTGAGAACAGAAAGAAACACAACGGTAACTATTAGATGAATATCTGGTTAAACTTCTCATTTGATCAACACAAATAAAAAAAAAAGACTGAAGGAAAAATGGTGATGACAAAAGTCGGAATCAAATTTCTCCCTCCAACACAAAAATATTGTTTTGGGCGGAATATTGGACGCACGATCCCTCGAGATTAATCAGGAACTTATGTAAGAGGCCAGACAAGAAAGAAATGTTCTTTCAATGAAGTTCTGATTTAACCAGAACATAATTTAGATCGGCAAAAGAGCAATAAATACTGAAGTGAGTGGAAATCGTGCAAAAATAATGTCTGTTATTAATAATGAAGACAATTCCAAAGAAATATTTCTTTAAGGAAAACTATTATTGGCTTCCAAAGAAAATGGAACACTAAATTAGTAGAAGAAAAAGCTGTCAGGAGAGTGCTTACTTTTGCCTTTAAAGGTCAAACAGGGTAAACTTATTAATGAAACTACTGAATTAATGATCCATACGAAAATGAGGCCACAATATGTGGCTATGAAGCCTTTACGTAAATCAAATAATCTCCAAATCTTATAAAGTTTGTTGCAATGTTTCCACGGCAACAAATAATCAGCTCTAATCAGATTTTTTTCCCAAGAGTTGATCCTCTCGAGGATGTCACCTGACACAGTATTTGCCGAGCTTCTTCCGGGTTCGTTCTCCACGTCTTGAGCCATACTGCTTTCACAAACAACCACAACCTCACTATACACAATCACTCACCAGTATTGAGAAAACATAACCTCTTTTGAACTCCGAAACCAAGAAGAGCCAACATGAAATACTGAAGATTAAGAAATGCGAACCCACACCTACACACAAAGCAACAAGGGAAACTTCCTTAACTTTGTAAAAAACTTTTTAACGAGCAAAGGGATTAGAATCAGTCTCATTTCAGCAAAGAAAGAAATAAACAGCTAAAGAGGTGCAGATTCCAAGGAGAGAATGACCTCGAACGAAGTCATGAATAATATTCCACTCAAGCTTCCATAGCTAGAAGGCTTGGGTGATTTTATCAAAGGCACCATGTGCTTTTAAGAGAACACGCCCACTTGCTTGTGGGCGTGTGTGAGACATGTTGATTTGATTATACAATCGTGTTTCAGAGTGAAGGTGTAAGACTTCACAGGCAGCAAGAGCGAAAGTCGGAAGGCAAAGCCTACCTCCAAAATACTTCCTTGACGCGTAACGAAAGGAAGAGTGAAGACAAGATAACTTGGAGATTATCATCAAACATCTTCGTGTCTTCCTTCGTAGAATGTCTGTCTAAGCCTCTTTACTTTAGCGCCATGTCTTGATCGAAGTTTGAGACGAGAATATTCTTTGTTGCCTCTGACTTTTGACACTCGCTTCGCCTCTTTCATTTTTTTATTTTTATTCTATCTTTTTGCTCTCCTTTCTCCGCTGCTGCCTTTGTCACCTTCACCTGTGGCTCTGCCTTCATTTTTATCGTCTTGTCTCAAGAGCTGATGAAGCTTCCGCTTAGTCATCGATCTCTTGACCCATCGGTGGAAGAAGAAGAAGAAGGATTCTCACGTTCAGGCTCTGTTTAAGGTATTTTGGAATATTTCCTTAAGTAAGAAGTGTGATAATATTTAACAAGACGAAAGAATAGTTTGCTTAAACACCGATTCCCCAGCTTTCACGTTTTGGTTCCTCGATGGTCATTTCTTTGAGATATGTTTATGAGAACATTAGGGAACCTGTTTTTTTTAGATATGTTTATGAGAACATTAGGGAACCTGTTTTTATTTATTTTTTTTTGGCTGCTGGGGTCGTTAAGACGTTATATAACGAGGTTCCTGGCGATAAATGCTTTACTAGTCGATTACTGTCCAAATGAATGACATGAGGCTACTGCTGAATGCGAAGATAATTTATTTGAGGACATCCTTAGAGCTCTAAAAAATAAAAGATGAAATATGAAGTTCATTAAAAGAATTCTCTTAATTAAATTATACAAAAATCACATAAGGTAGGGTCTCTCTCTCTCTCTCTCTCTCTCTCTCTCTCTCTCTCTCTCTCTCTCTCTCTCTCTCTCTCTCTCTCCCCAAAGGGTAGCTAATGAAACCTTTCAAACAAAGGGGTGACACCTACATTCAATGGGGTTAAAAACAATTTTGGCGAGTCTTGCAGGAGAGCTAGGGGGATCTGAATAGGGAAATTCTCTAGTTACCCTCTTGTATCTTGTTGTGATACTCTTGGTATTTTATTATTGTCATTTTGTCATTTTCTCGTTCTTATGTTACCTTTGAAACGACGAGATGGACAGACAATGATAAAAATCTGAATTCTGAATCAGAAGGAAATGGGGAGTTTAGCTTTTAATGCGCACACAGTGACACGTTGTGTGATCTATGATGAATACATGAAAATAAATAGAAAATTAAAACTCAAATTGAGAAGGATTAGTAATATCAGATAACTAACAGAAAGTGTCCTGAATGAAAAAAAAGCTCAGTAGTTGACCTTACAACTAAGGCAACGAACATTGAAATTTCATTTTGTAAAACCAGCACAAAGAAAGATGAGGACATTAAATTAAATTACAAAGCTAAAATTTAGAAGAGCCTTTCTTGTTTTTATTGTAAACTTTCAAATCACTGTTCCTTTTTGTCTTGTCGGTTCTTTTCCTTTCCAAGTCAGAAGTGTTTTTGAGCGTTTCAGAGAACGTTCAAGGAAGTCCAAGTTATTTGACTTCCTTAGTTCAAAGCTTCAGTGAGACTTCTCATGTTGGTTCGTCTAATATTCTAAATAGAAAAGTCCCTAGTCATTTAATTACGAATAGTTTAATTTATTTTTTTATAGAATGTGTATAAAAATTAGCAAAAATACAATATAGTCTTATAAAATGAAAAAGATTATTTTAAAAAGTTAATTAAGATGAAGCACATCATCTGAAACTAGGCTTTTCTGACAATTGAGCTTCTGTAGGCAAGGAAATGTATCCGAATGATTAAAAAAGGAAATCTTTAATATAATCATATCCTCGAAGATGCGGATCCACCCTGAGGCGAAAAATTGTTCGAAAATACTGAAGAATTTACAATACATGATTCCATCTTCTGTCTCTTCCTCCTCCCATTCATCCGAAATAGGAAAATAAATCATAGAAAAAAGGAATAAATCCCCAATGGATACCGTTGCGGAGAAGGCGGGTCACTGCGGTGTTCACTGACCTTAGGCAAATGTGAACTGAATTGTGGGAGAAATAATCTAATGTTAAAATTTCTTTGTGATCTTATTTCATTTTTTCTCTTTTTATTCATTTATTTCTCTCTTACTGTGTGATTCAGTGTACTGTATATGAAACCAGACTGGAATCATGGATAAGCTTTTCCATTGTTTTTCTTATCTACATCCCCTTCTCTCTCACACCTTTCTTTCTATCTCTCTCTTTTCCCCTGGCCCAGACTATTCGGGTGCCCTGAAGATTAGAACCTTAAATATAAACAATAAAGATCAGAAAAATCTCAAAATATTCCTTTTTAAAACTAAGATTTCGCCGATCCACGAAATAATGTTCAAGTTACCAGTCCTTTCCATTATCAGTCCTTCAAATGAACAAACAGGCAATCACAGGAGCGTTAAAACCTGATAGTCCCACCATTTGCATACTGAATATGATTTTCTGATGGCTAATGCCATTCAATGCAAACGCTGGATTATATTAAAGGCGTTACTGGAGAAGGAACATAGTGACTAGCGCCAATATAGGCCTTGAGCGTCCTCTTGTTGCTAATGCTGAGGCAGTGCTGCCAATGTTCGGAAGGTTGCAAAAGTGACAGTGTTACTAGTTCTGGGAAAATGGTCAAACCTTTCACTGGAAAATGCTTTATTGCATATTCATTTGCTTTTATTGTGAAATAACCATTCTTGTTGCAACACTGGCAAACATTATCAGAAACTTCACGCTTTCGTTTCCTTACTTGCCGTTGATGTCAGTATCTCACTCTGAAACTGGCTCCTTTCCATCGTATCGAATCTGTATACCCAGCACAGTAATTCTCAGCTCGACCTCCATTAAAACGGTGAGAAAAGGTACCAAAATTTAGCCCTTTGATAAACAAATCACCCTCTTACAAGTGAACAGAAAAAAGGGACCTTTCCTAGATAGTGACCCCAAGGGTTTTCCGGGGTCGTTAAATAAGACTAACATTACCTGGGGGTCATTATCTTTATGATATATATAGTCATCTGTTCATGTCTTTACGGTAATCCCCGACGGACTTGTACTAAAACACGCCGCAAAGGTGGATACATACTGGGTTAAAACCCTTGGGGTCACTATCTAGGAAAGATCAGAAAAAAGTAAACAAAAAAACTTAATGGACCTTGATCAAACTATTCCTAATTTCAAGTAAATACATATCTTTGAAATCAATCAGCATAATGGAATCTCTACAGACCATTAATGTTACCCAAACATAATTAAAATTAATTCCTGTAAATGAACACGACCTGAATTTGAAAACGTAAAACGAATTTTTTTTCTTTTTAATTTTTATCCATCAAACGTGTTTGAATTGACACACTGATGAAATTCCTTGGTAAAAAAAATTTCACACTTGGAACTTTATGTCTTCAGCTTCGAGTTATATCATCTTATCATTTTCAGTTTCAAATTTAGAATGAAATCATCTTTCCCCCAAAATAATATCACGATTCCAGCCATGCCAAGAACTTTATATACAATTGGAAAGTATCAGTAATATTAAAAGGCAACAGCACAGAGTACAGAGAACATTGCTCATAAAAACTATAGGTGAGGACCCCTCGACACTGTTAAAATTCCAACACCATTATCAAACAAATAGAGAGAAAGAGAAGGAGAAACAGGGAAGGAAAACTGGGACATCGCTATTCTGAGTGAGGTGCAATGTCATAACATCCTTGCAAAGTGTGGTGATAGTATTTTTTTTTTTTACATTTTACAATATTTTCTTATTCTCCCTTGTTCATTTTTAGTTTTCTGTAGAAGAAAACTATTGTGCCTGCCTTGTATGTCCGTCCGGACTTTTTCTGTCTGCAGTTTTTCTGTCCGCACTTTTTCTGTCCGCCTTCAGATCTTACAAGCTACTGGGGCTAGAGGGCTGCAAATTGGTATGCTGATCATCCACCCTCTAGCCTCAGTAGTTTTTATTTTATGTAAGGTTAGATTTAGCCATAATTGTTCCTCTGACAACGATATAAGAAAGGCCACCACCGGCCCGTGGTTAAAGTTTTACGGACCGCGGCTCATACAGAATTATACCAAGACCACCGAAAGACAGATCTATGTTCGGTGGCGTTGATTACACTACGTACAGAAAACTCGATTGCGGCGAAGAAACTTCGGTGCCTTTTTTACTTGTTTCTTATTTTCTCCTGTTCATCCACTTATGAATTAGATGGATGACTCCAGAGACGATTGCCCTTCCAATCCGAGCAAGGTTTTCCTGATCAAATTGTGAGGTTGCGTGACCTATATGTAATGATGTAGTCACCATCTGTTATGATGGGAGATTGAAGCAGATAGAAGATAGAGAAGCAGAGGAGTGAGGTCGTGAGCCTCACCAGTTATGGGTTGAGAAGAAATTAAGGCTCATGCTTCGATTCATATTCATACTACTTAACTTGTATATATATTTAACTTGTATATGTACAGTGTTATTTTTACTAGTGTGATAATGAAGTAAGAAAACTACACTGTGTCTTCCTAAACCTCCTGGGACTCAAACGTTATTAACAACATTACAAAGATAACAACAATAAACTTCTTTACACGGGCAACAAATAAAATAAGAAATAAAGAAAGGAACATATATAACAACTGGTGACTACATCATTACAAATATAACCCTTACCAGCTCTAATGATAACTTACCTGGAGCACTGAAACAGGAACCATGTCACTTTCCAGACGGTCAGAGGCGCTTGTGTGGCACTAGAATCTAGCTTCTCATTAAGGGCTCCAATCCACGGGCTGAAATAAAGAGAAGAATTGGTTGGATATGGAAACACAAAAGAAAATTAAAATGAAGTACACTTTTTATTTATTCTATTTTAAATCTGGTGGCTTCATGGAAAAACAAGACTGCAATCATAGCACCATTTTCCCATTACCTTTTAGATGGAGAAAGATCCCTGTGCTCTAAATTTCCTAAGCCTTACAACCTCCACATTACTTACACAGAAGCTGAACAAGACATCGTTCGAAGGAAAAGGAAATAAAAAAAGAAAGCTTAATGTCATTATTAGACAATAAACCATTAAACGCGGAAGAAATATGCGGAAGGCAAACAAAAGTTAAAGGGAAATTTGGTCTTGCGTTATGGCGAAATAAGAACAGCAACACAAGTGCTCACAACAAGGTAAAGCAGAAAGTTTCGGTTGTGTCCCATTCTCTCTCTCTCTATCTCTCTTTTCCTGGCATCGGAATTATCGCATTAAAAAGATCAAAGATCCAGGGCAAAAATGCCCTGGGCATTTTGAAATGTCATGGGGTATTTTGTGCACTTTCCATCCTAAGAGAAAGTAAAAGGGAACCTGGATATAGTATTTCCAGTTTTGATTTAGTTGTTTTGCGGAATCTTTGACTGTCACGTCTGGCAGCGTTTTCTTCCTTTTATATTTCGTATTGTAATGAGGAAATATATGTTGAATCTTTCGAATCACTTAACCGTTGCTTTAATGTCTTTAATTTTTTTTATAAATGGCAGTTTAATAGTTTAGAAAATGAAGGAAAATTTTTAAGTGACATATCTTTTAAGGACACTCCAGTGGTCTCAGCCATTATTAAGCCAGCTAACTCTTATTTGACTGTTTTATACGTCAGTGGGTGTAATTATAAGCACTTGCTAATTAGTAAGCTTTAATAAAAGTGTCTCTGATTGTACCGTGTAAGGAATTTGATAACTGGAATATTCACTACGTCAACAATGCACTGTAGAAGTGTCTTGTACCAAACACTTTTTTTTTTATATATAAAAGCTTTGTAAACCATTTATTGGAAACTATGAAAAGCAAGTTCCCACGGCTACTAGGAAACAGAAAAGGAAATAATGACAATGAAAGGCAGACTGTAGGAAATCTTCATAATTATATAAATAAAATGGCGACCCCAGTAATGTTGAAGCAAAATGTTGAAGCGAATGACCAAGGGGAGAGATAATTAAAGTCTGAATGAAATGTTATTCATCCTATCATGAATTAAGTGGCTGAAAGAGCAAGCCATAATCTCTGGTTTCTATTTTATACAGATATCCAGTTTAATCTTTTTCCTCTGATAATAGAATATGACGGAGGTTCCATTTGATCTCTCGCCTGTTTTCCGCCAAAAGCATCAAAAGGAAAACGTCCTATGAAAACGAGAAAATGTTTGCATTCCATTTCAGTGAAACAAATCCCCTGAAAGCGAGGCCCGTTAATGTGACAGAAGTCATCTGCATAATTCTGTCGAGGTTGACGCTTCGGGAGCGACAGGTATTGTGTTTGTTTGTTTCGTTTGTTTGTTAGTTCGTTTGGTCATGTTTGAAGGAGCTTTGTTTTGATCTGAGTTGGAAAATAACAATAATATATCACAAAAATACAATGATCAATTGAAGAGATCCATTTCTCAGCCGAGTGAGATGGGATGCCACTGCAGAGGTCTACGTGGAAGAATACTGTCTGATCGAGTTCAGTTCACCTAACGCCATTCAAGGAAGGAATGGGAGCAAATGAGGCGCACAGTAATTAAAAGAATGACGTGGAATCAAATGGGAATTTTGAATGTGTTGATTAATAAAGACGTTAATTATCCTCTTTCCAGCGGTATCGGAAAATATGTCTTCTATAAAACAAGAGTTTTCAGGTAAGTAGGTAAATTTGGCTTTCTTAAAAAAATAATTTATGGTCAATGTTTATATCTATTTAGAAAAAAAAATATATTATATATATATATATATATATATATATATGTGTGTGTGTGTGTGTGTGTGTGTGTGTGTGTGTGTGTGTGTGTGTGTGTCTGTGAGTATGTGAATCTGTAAATATTAAGATATTTATGAAGCTTGAAAGTCTAGAATGAAATTGTAATGGAAATTCTTACCAAGAATTTTCATAGCCAAAATTATTTATTTTCGTCATCAAAGACCATAGCCATTGCGACGCCAGTTTACTCGAGGTAATAAATTAGAGTCGCCAGTCTCGAATCTGGACTTTCAGATAATATCTCCGAGCTTCAGATAACAACAGCGTACCAACTCGGCAAGAACCCTTTAGATAGAAGGTCCTTTCATTTTCATAGCACTGGCAACACTGTCTCTCCTCCCAGAGAGACCTCCATCGACCCGGTTGCCTTTAAGGACCAGAGGATTTCCAATATATTTACTGGCACTCAGTCTTGCCTTCGAAGGAAATGACGTCATTAATATAATTCTGCTTATCGTTTCAGCCATCAAGAAATGATTTTCAAACTGCAATTTCGTCAATCTGGAACTGATGATTGAAATTGGCTGTTTATTCATACGAGAAGCTGACGAGGGAAGGGGTTAGAATGACGTGCTGCGGAGGATGGTGGAATATAAGGGACTTTTTCATTCAAATATGTACCTAACACACATTCAAATATCCTATATGGGTCACAACAGGAAAAGTTTTGTAACTGAATTCTCAAACTGTGTTCTTCCAGTAAGTCACGATGAGGTATACAACGAAATATGGAGAGAAAATAAAATAACGTGGATATCTGGACATTTCCACAAAACAAGAAAATTATAATGGGATGATCTTGTTAGTCTTAATTTCTTCTATGCCTGGGGACTATGAGCCTAACTTAGCAACTCAATTAGTGTGTTACTTGTTTTTTTCTTCCTCTTCGTGTGTTAGAAAATGGGAGAAGAAGGGGAAGAGGAGGAGAACGAAGAGGAGGAAAGTCGAAGAGTCTGGAGAAGAATCCAAGTATTTTATCAGTTATTTAAGAAAGCGCTGCCTGGTTTTATGGTCTTACGTAACACGCCTTCTAAAAATGTTACTCTTCCTTCAAGGACATCTCTCTCTCTCTCCGTCAGTAGCCTAGGTGTTGCGACGCCAGTTTTAGTAGCCATAAATCAATCAATCTCTCTGTGTGGATCTGAGCATCTTGCCAAATTCATTCTCATCCTTTACTGAAAATCTTTTGATTTGCAAAGTTGCATCTCCTCAACTTATGCTAATTCTCTCATTCTCATCTTCCCAGTTCCCGATCGAGACTCAAATTACGTCACCTCAGATGAATGGAAATTACCATCCAGTTATTGCAGTCGCATGAGAGAGAGAGAGAGAGAGAGAGAGAGAGAGAGAGAGAGAGAGAGAGAGAGAGAGAGAGAGAAAGAGAGAGAATTGTGATTAACTGAGAAAAGATACGCTTGATTTGAAAGTATTATTAAGATATCGAAGAAATAAAGTGGAACAGAGGAAGAAATGTGAGGGATGCAGAAAGTTCCTATTTGATAAAAGGGTTACGACAGACCCATTAGCATCTAATTACTTACGTCAAGGTTACTGGGATTAAAAAATCGTGAAAACATGGCCCAAAAATGCCGACATTTACTTGTGATTAAGGATCTGATAGTCTTAATTAGGAGGAATTTAATGGTTTTTATTTTTAGTAATCATCAAGGTACAGCAGTAATTGGTCAGATATCATTGCCATTCCAACGATGATTAGAAATTATTCAGATAACAGAAATCCAGTAACCTTCAGCTAAGTTTAATAATGGAAATAATGCCAGAATTTTCTCATGACTTGCTTGTTGGCCAACATCAAGAACAAGGTGAACAAATATCTTGTTAATTTGAACAATCTATGTATTCTATGTAAATAAAAATGAAGTTAATCTTTCAAGGGTAGAAGGAAAGGTTCTTTTTAGATTTTCATTCATCCTTTTAGTTTTCTGTTAAAGAAAACTATTGAGATGGCTATTTGTCTGTCCGTCAGCACTTTTTCTGTCCTCCCTCAGATCTCAAAAACCGCTAAGACTAGAGGGCTGCAAATTGGTATGTTGATCATCCACCCTTCAGTCATCAAACATACCAAACTGCAGCCCTCTAGCCTCAGTAGTTTTTATTTTATTTAAGGTTAAAGTTAGCCATGATCGTGCGTCTGGCACAGCTATAGGTGCCAACAACACAGGCCACCACTAGGCCGTGGCTGAAAGTTTCATGGGCCGCGGCTGAGAGTTTCATGGGCCGTGGCTGAGAGTTTCATACAGCATTATACGCTGTACAGAAAACTTGATTGCCCCTAAGAAACTTCGGCTCATTTTTTACTTGTTTTATCTTTGTATATCGTCACAAATTTTCCTTATCTCCTTATCAGTTAATTCTTTTAATTGTATAGCCATTCGCTTACTCGCTTCGATAAAAAAATAAACTCTAAATAAAGACAATTATATAATATCGATTTTCTTGAAAGTTCGTCGAAGTGGAAGGAAAAATACTGACTTTGAAATCTTGCATCAAGACAAAATACGAAACTTCAGGGATGAAGAAAGAAGTTTTATTTCGCTGTATGACTCCTTGATTCTGTCTGCTGTTGCCAGAGAATTTCTGTAGGTTTTGTGATGTAATTCTATAGAATTCAGCTGAGCTCAAAGAAAAGCAATTTTTCTATCCTTGCCTTTTCTCGGCTGTCTATAGGCAACCCAAACTTTTGGTTTGGTAATCTCCCGGCTTAGAATCCAGGATCTTTACGCCTGTATTACTCCAGAAGTCATACTCTTTCTCTCTCTCTCTCTCTCTCTCTCTCTCTCTCTCGTTCACACTAAATTTTTCAGACCATTCTTGCATGTATATATTTCGATCTATTTTATATAATTTAAATAATCTTCCTCTTACATTAACTACCAAGTTGTATATTTTAAGTTCTGTCTTGTTTTAAGTACCCCAAACACATATTCTCTCACTCTCTCTCTCTCTTTTGTTTTCACGTTCATAGGACATTTACATCTTATTCACGGAGCGTTCTCTTATACAAGACTCTCAGCTCACGTACAATTAAACCCATTAAATACAGGAGTTACTATTTGTTTGCAGCCACTTATCAGCCCCCGCGCTTAAAGGGAAGGGAGAGAGTTTGTCATTTCTTGCTTCTTTTTGCGTTGTTTCTTTAAGTATCTTAAGAATATGTTTATAGTATTCATAATGTATACGATAAGTAAGGAATTCAATTCTACTGAAAATACACACTAGATACACACACACATAATCTATATAAACATTAAGGTATAAATGTCGTTTAATGTTAAATTAACTCACCTCGGAATAACACACATACACCATTAGGGAATTTGAAAGTAAAACAAGTGATTCGTAACCAGGGAGACTCGAACTCCCAAATGGTTGGAATGCAACGACTTCTAAGTGACGGTAACCACTAACCTAACACAATTCTTATATATTTCTATAAATATTCTGCTGTTCGCCCCTCTGCATTATTTTAGTAGAGATATTATTCTAACAAAGACTGGACAGGGTCTCTGTCGAAGCTAGAAGAACGAGGGTAGGGAGGTAGGCTGTGTTTTTAAAAAAAGTAACGTCCTTTAGTAGCAGATAGGTTAGCATTAGGGACCTAACCCACAGGGAGGGTTTTACCAAGTCGCCTCTAGTGAAGGTGGTCTTAAGCTTCCTTTTTCCTTGTTCTATGCATTCGGCGAGGTTCTGTCAATTTTTCAGACTGTTAGAGGATACATACAAGCGTTACTGACGAGACAACAGCACCCTGACCTGACCCATGAAAGACAGAGAGAGACCAACCATCGTAAAAAGAGCACGCATCCGTGCTCTGAGCAACTCTGCCCTTTGTCCTTTTCCTGTCTGTTGTTTTTACTAAGTGAATCGACAATATGCGTTCTTTGAGAATTCCGATCGCCAGTTGCATTGCGTAAGCAACCTACGTAAACAGTAAGTCTGGAATTGACAAGTATCGCTGATTGCTGGTAACTCTTCCTCTGTTCTTATTTTCCATTTTTTCCCCCTCCACCACCATTTAATAGGGAACCTAGTATAACCGTATTTCTTTTATGAAGTCTAGTATATGAATAATGATCATTGCCTAGTGAAACTGCATAAGCCATTCCCATGCAGCAAGTAGGAATTAGGGAAAGTCAAGTGTAAGTAAAATTTCAGGCAAGACTCGGATCCTGACATCATCATTGTTTGGAGGAGAAATAGCCTTTACCAATACTAACTTTGTGTGGTAGCCGTGAGAGTACGAACACCGTTGCGTTATTCTTTACTGAAGCTGGGAAAAGTAACTGTGTCCGATGTCAGCTGAGTGGTTCATGTAACTTCCCTCACTATCACAGCACATTTTTATTTGTTGGGACTAGGTGGGTAATGAAAGGGGTTTGATGTAATTCATTTGCTATAGAAATAATCCAATTATTCAACCATAATTCCGACTGGCGACCTAATCCGGCTAAGTAATTGTCTGTCTTTTAGGGGTAACTTTTAGCTTCAATTGACAGTTTACATGTCTTTGGAGGAGCAGGGCTACATAAAGTACAGTAATTAATTAAAAAACTCATTAGCCAAAGCCCACACATAACTATATATATATATATATATATATATATATATATATATATATATATATAAATATATATATATATAATATATATATATATATATATATATATATATATGCTGTAATAGCCACAATGCCCTCTCAACTTCTCGAATTCTTCGTGCTTTTTTTGGATATGCTTGTCACTACAAAGCTGTAAGATTCAAGTGCAAGAAATTGAAGTGGCTGTGATGTCCGGTCGTGGGAAGCGAACCCGTGTCACCATAATCACAAGGCGGTCACGTTGCCGACCTGACCACGAGAAGGGTGAAAATCTATTACCTCTTGTACATACATATACCTGTCGTTTTCAGATATATTTATTAGGGCAGGAATAGACCCATCCTCACCATCTCGTCGTAGTCAAGTGGGCAATCGTTTTTATTGCTTTTTAGGCTGAAATATACTGTATATGTAGAATATACTGAACACTTTTACCAGATACATGTGTAATTGTAATAGCCACAATGCCCTCTTAACTTCTCGAATTCTTCGCGCTTTTTTGGATATGCTTGTCAGTACAAAGCCGTAAGATCCAAGTGCAAGAAATTGAAGTGGTCAGGTCGTTAACGTGACCTCCTTGTGATTATGGTGGCACGGGTTTGTTTCCCGCGACCGGACATCACAGGCACTTCAGTTTCTTTCACTTGGATCTTACGGTTTTGTAGTGACAAGCATATCCAAAAAAGCGAAAAGAATTCGTAAAGTTAAGAGGGCATTGTGACTTTACAATTATATATGTATCTGGTAAAAGTGACCAGTAGATTCTACACACACATACACACACACACACATATACATATGTATATATATATATATATATATATATATATATATATATATATATATATATATATATATATATATATATATATAATTGTCGATGTGTACTAGGCACATTCTCGTGCATAGCAAAATCACATTGTCTAATTAAATTTGTAACCGACATTTTCAAAACTATCATGCCAAACCAGGTATGCTCACCATTTACGAATGCACTAAACACTGAAGTCCCTTGCAAATGCAAAAACGAATTCATGAATGTTTCTGGAAGTTGAGGTGAATTACGGACGACGTTAAGGAGAACATAAGCAGGATTTTCCCAATCATTTTTTGTTAGTTTATCATAATCCCAATCACTCTTTTCCTGTTATTTTCAGTTTGGTGATCGACGTCCTGGCCAGTGGCAACACATTTTAGCAGTGACGTCATTATTGGATTAGGGATACTTTCTCTCATCGCCGTCTTTTAAGTTTACGCTTCTTAACTTCCCCATCAGGGACCCGTAGTCTGTTATGGCCAAGGTGCTACTAAGTGAATGGAGACTTTCGACTGTACGACAATATTGGCCTAACACTGTAATGGCCCATCAGACTATGACGTCTAAAAACGGCAGCTTTATTGAATTTCTGGGAAGTTTAGACTTTACTGGGGTAATGACCCGATTCTTTAGTAACTTATTAGAATCCTATTTTTTCGTTATAACATCAGGATCTTTCGTATCTTTGAGCAGGCAGTGGTGTCGTTATGGTGACTGTTGCGTTTTAATCTAAGATTTAGCAAATTCAATATGATGACTGTCAAGATTCGTCTTTAAACAGAAGGAAGGGAGGTTATGTCTGAATCCAAACAATTTGAACATCCAGCGGGAGTTATCACTGCAAACGTAATCACAAGTGAATAAACACACTTACTGTACAGACACACACCCATACTACACAATTATGTTGGGTAGTACACGAGAGCCAGTTATTATCATTATTCTTTTATGTAAATGGATATTTATGTTAATGAGGTTTAAATGGGAAGTACGATCAGAAAAGCAAAAGAAACATTTATTATTATTTCCTATATTCCTTATCTGCATGTGGATGGGTAAGTATCTCTGTCGTCTTTTGAGGAATAAAATGGAAAACGGCTCTTGAACAAGTGCCACGAGGCACATCATGACTCACAGTTTTGGAAGCAATAACTTTCACCTTCTCTACAGGGAGTTGCAGCACGATCAGAAACCACGGCAATTCTGATGTATTGCATCAACACAGGCTGCGTATCTCATACATGTAATATGCAAAAATCGACAATGAAAGTTTTGAGAACAAACTTTAGAAAAAAAGGAAAAGAAAAGAAAGAAGAGATGGGAGAAAGTGGAAAGGAAGGGACGATATTCTGAGCCTCCCCCAACCCCCGCCTCTCTCTCTCTCTCTCTCTCTCTCTCTCTCTTTCTCTCTCTCGCTCGTCATGCGTCAAGGGATAATACGAAAGCAACTTTTATTCTTCAACTTTTCGTCTTCTGATCCGATAGAAGCCTCACTCAGACACACCTCACCAATCATCAAATCTTCATTTCTTATACATATACACACACACATACCTCACATAAGCACACATGCATAAAGACACACACACACACACACACACACACACACACACACACACACACACACACACATATACATATATATATATATATATATATATATATATATATATATATATATATATATATATATATATATATATATAATGTGAGGTCAAACAGATCGTGCCTAACACGTTCCGGGGGCGTCTGAATGAAACCCTGGTCCTTCCGCTGGTTAGGACTAAGTTTATATAAAGTTACCGTCAGCAATTTTGCCTCAGTGGTCGTCTGAAAAGTATATAGTAGACCACATTCATATATATGCTCATACATACGTATGCACATACCCAGAAATTGCTGAGCAGTAAGAAAATCTTTCTCGACCTCACAGAAAAGGTAGACCTTCGGTGACCTCATTTCCTCATCTGACGTCCGACTTTCCTCTCAAACCGAGGAATCGGGAAGAGTCGGGAGGCATCGAAGGATGTCGAGGATTCACCAGGATTAAAGAAACCAAGAATGAAAATCCCCAAAGGATAACATTTCCGATTTCTCGATTCCAATACGATAGGTAAGAGACGTCGAGGAAGTGAAAAGGAGACGCGTCTTCATTTGACCGAAAGATGTCTTACGGGACCTGGATAACTGAATGAGAAACTGAACTGGCGGTGCACTTCTTATCGTTGTCTCTTTACCTTCGGGTTCTCCTTTCATAAGAACAAAATTAATGATCTGACTCAGATAATAATCCATTAATATGCTCTAATCAAGGGATGTCAATAATGAGATGAAGTGAAAAATTAAAGGGATAAAAAGAAAATCAAAAGATAGATGATCAAGATAAAAGATAATACAATATAGGCATCAAACTTTTTCCAGGAAAATCCTGTTAGCAGTCCTATTTGTGCATCTGCTTTCATTGCTGATAAATGGTAAGAATATTTACCACATATAAGTTACCCAAGCGACCTTTCCGGAAACTCCAGTGGGTTTCATCAAAATAAAGAACCACGCCATTACTGACATTTCTGACAAGGGAGAGGGTTAAGAGGATTAAAGTTTCCTTAGAGAAAACCCCAGAATTATGAATAGTATTAGGTAACTTTTAATTATCACCGTAAAAAAATATTAAACCGGTATTACTTTTAAAATTAACGATTACATCTTCATTGGAAATATCAATATATTCCTTAAACAAATGTGGAATATTCAGTGAGGTATTCAATCCTATTACACAATCTATTTTCAAGAAAGAATAGATAATATGAATAACCGAATTATTCGTAAGGGAAGCAAGACTTCCCTTAGCAAATACATATTTAATTTATTTCAGAGCTCTCCCAGATATTGCCAGTTGTACCCAATTTAAGAAAAGAGGATCTCTTATTACCTTACGCAAGATTCTGCTTTGTATTCTTTTATTTAAAATTATACTTTCAATGGCAGATGTTTATCTCATGATATGCCTCCGATATTAGTGAGATGATACACTGTAAGGATGTGTCCAAATAATCATTTAGTCAAACTGAAATTACAAATAAACCTTTGAAAACCACTTTAATCAGGAAGAAGTTTTTATCTCTTTTATTTAAGAGCAGGTCAGCGCTTCTAAACTAACCCAAATGAATTCAAAACATCCTGGAGGGCAATAGGCATTTGCTATGATATCTATGATATTATCCTATTCATTTTTCGTAGTTAGCAAAACAAATCAAATACTCGAAGTCCAATGTTCCTCCGAGCAGTTCAAGCTGAAGCAATCACTTGAAGGACCTTCGAGCCAAACTCCACTTTTACAACGTATTAGAAGGAAGATGATTAAGTGGAAATGTTAGATGAACAGACAGAAATGATCGAATTAGACCCTCGTGTTGTTCACACAGGCGGGACCTGAAGCCTGGGTGAAATTCAGATATAATTAGATTGCTTAGGTAGGCGAAATAATATACGTCGCTCTCTCTCCATTCCAACTGACTCTCGACAGTCGATTGATTACAAATATATATAATTCATTTCTTATGGCGAGAGAGGCTTACTCATCCGGTTTAGAAATGAACCTGTGTATAGTTGCCTGTGAGACATTCCAGTTACCGGACCAGCGAGAGAGAGAGAGAGAGAGAGAGAGAGAGAGAGAGAGAGAGAGAGAGAGAGAGAGAGAGAGAGAGAGAGAGAGGGAGAGTGACGCTTAGTTGTTCAGTGGCGCCTCGGTGACATTCATAACCTGTCAGTCATAGGGAAGGTTGAGCCACTTGTCAGTCGTAAGGTTGGTAACCCATAGACAGACGCCCGACTGGGCAACAGGCAGACAGACAGACAGACAGACAGACAGGCAGCATAGAAAGGCATTTTCACACATTCAATTTCTGTTTCCTTAAAACTTCTTTTATCTATTGACTAATTTCTAAAGACTATTTGGTTTTTGGAAGTGTTTATTAATACAATAAAATATAAACGAAATAAAAAAAAAGAAAGGGAATAAGGAAGACAAAAGAAAAGAAGTGATTGATGAAGCCTCTCGTGTCATGAAATCATTAACACGAAGCCCAAAGGAAATTTCTTCACCTTAAGCGTATCCTTGCAAATGTTCATGACTATTGCACACAGCTCTTTCTCTCTCTCTTGCAATGTCTTTCTCTCTTTATAACACAGCCACTTGTTCTTTTCTTCCTCTCTGTCCTACCCAAAATTGCCTCTTCTCACCTCTCCCATCGTGAAATGAGGACCATAATGTGGATGAGGGGGAAGGTGATGGGGTAGGATAGCTGGATGGCTCCATCCTCCCAAATACACAAAAGAGAGGCCATCTATTCTCAGTTTAGAAGAAGTTTACTGATGTTCAGATTGTTTCGTCTGAAAAAAGTTTGTTATTCGACGGTTATTAGGTTCCTATCGACTTGCCCGTCTCAGCTGCAGGTGATTTCGGATTTTTTAGGCACATAAAAATGAGATGAGTATAAATGATAAGGATATATATAGAAAATATTAAAACGTAGATATCCTATGGAGTCACTGTAGAAAACTCGGCAAAATTTGTATATTAACACGAAACTTGCGCCGAGAGAATCAACCAAATTCTGTTTTTACATGACACAGAATTTCTAGTGACCTCGGAAGGATTTCAAAGCAACACCGATCACAATTTACCTGCTTGAAGAGCTCATCCTTTATCACGTCTTCCTTCTTCTTTATCTTTTCTCTGTTACATACTCTTTCATATTTTTGTAACTTTTTTTGCTTCTCAAAATTCAGCTGTTCGACATAACTTTCTCTGACGTCCTCTGTATTTCATGCAATGACACTCTGTTGCTTCTACTTTATACAGAGAATAAGGCATAAAAATAAATAGGTCTCAGAAACAGAGAAAGTGGCACAACTTGATTTCAGTGACATGTGACCCAAAGCCTTTGTATTTTATCACCGCTTCCTTTACTGATGAATTTGAGTATATCACTTCTGCCGCAGGTCCTTGCAGACCTCCTCCAGTTCTGGATTTCCAGCACTTGAAAATGCTGTATGAAGAGGGATATTGTAGTGTGACTGTGACGATAGGTATGAGTAAGGGTCTGAGTTCACAGCTTACTAATTTATTCAGACAACAAACACACAGGTCAGCAGCTCTTGCAAGCAGAAATGTAGCGCCCGACATAAGGCAGGCAGAAACAGAGATTAAACACAATCACTTGTGTTCGTTGGCAGATGGAAATATGCGAATGAATCGATACATAATACAGGACAAGTTAAGATACGTATGGCTGAGAGCTGACAGTGCAATGCGTATGATGACGACAATACATTTAATATAATAATAATAATAATAATAATAATAATAATAATAATAATAATAAAGGAGTATATGTACAAAAGATGCGTGGCAGATGTTTCTTTCGTCAGCGCGTTGGGGCGCGGGGTCGTTGTTATGGGATTACTGGCCGGTTCGATATATTTAGAATGGTTATGAATCCCATTTTGGACTATCACCAATGTGAATGAATCAATATCATTTGTGATGTCTTTAATTACTTCAGTTTGGAGAATCACTCTTTCTTATTCGTTCCTCAGGTAAAACCCAATGAAAAAAGGGATATTACTCTTAAATTTTATCTATTTTTTGTCTTCTCTGGCTTTATGAATTATTATCAACTTCACAAGATCAATAGTCATGAAACCACATGATCTGACCTTAGATTTTTCAAAGGTAATTATTCCTCTTTTGTTGATTTTTATGGTACCGTGACTTCTTGTGTTATATTTCCCTTAGGCCAATTATTTTGTCCGTTTTAGCTTGTCAGGAGACCACATCTGATTTCTCTTGCATAATTATTGCCTTTGTCTTTGGCCGTCATGGGTATTTGGGCAATTTGTCTTTGGCTGCAAGGGGATCGTTACTTCTTGTGTCTCACTTCCACTGGATAATTATTACGGCCGTTTCACACCAGATGCGATGCTAAGCGCGCCACGCTATGGTAGCCATGCTGCAGCACGTCTTTTAATTGCTGGCATGGCTTTAAGCGAGGCCGTTCACACCGGGTGCGAAGCTATGCTACCTATGTTTGCGACACAGCGTTCAAGCTCCCAAGATTGCCGGGCGTGCGATATTTGTGGACGTAGCTCGCCTTGCGCATGCGCACTTGGGGCTCACAGCAAATGTTCCCGCCTCATGGCTTAAATCTTAATATACTTTAAGTGTTATATTAACGTGGGGGTATAAAGTATACCTCAGCAAATTTACTCGAAGTAAAATTTTATTTTCAGTAGTGCATGGTCAAGCTTTATTATTATTATTATTATTATTATTATTATTATTATTATTATTATTATTATTATTATTATTATTATTATTATTATTAGACAGGAGCACTTTCAAATGGGAGAAGCAAATGTCTAAAGAATATAAATTATTTCATAGATTAATATATAAATTATTTTTAAATATAGCAATGAAGATGAACAGATTAACAATAGATACTTACATACTTGCATGAACTGTTCGCAGACATTCATAGCTTTCGGTGTGAACACACGCATAGCTAGTATAGCTAGCATGGGTCCGTAACATAGTGTAGTGCGCTTAGCATCGCATCCGGTGTGAAATGGCCTTTACTTTTGTCCTTGATTCTCGTGAGATCGTTACTTCTTGTATCTCATTTCACTTGGGGTAACTATTTCTCTTGTCTTTGTGCTGAATGGAGCAATTACTGCTTTTATTTTTGGAAACAATGGATTATCCATTCATTCTTTAGTCTCACCATCATACATTTAAATGTTCGCCAACTTACGTTTCTGTTATGTGGGGAAGGGAGCTAACTTAGATTATTTAAAATCTTGTTTTTCTTCATTTTGTCTTTGTGATATCTCTTTTCTTGTCTCGGCATCACAAAACAAAAACATTGCAAAATATTATCATTGCATCTGATTCCAGTTACATCCAGTGTTTTAATCAGTCCTGGCAAGCCGAAAGCTGTAAATTTCCAAAAATGAAACGATGCTTAATTGAATTATATTTCACTTCGTTCGGGCGATCATTACCCGAGTGGAAGCCAGCGCGTTTAATTGGTATCTCGGAGGGGAATTAAAATGGTTGCGTTTGTTTGGGGATATGGTGGCCGGGGGATATGGGGCTAATGGCGTATATATGGACCAGTGCTTTTTAGCTGGTGATTGTTCATTTCCTTTATACGGGTGTTGTCAACAGAGCAATTGCACTGGCAATGATATAAAGTATTCTCTATCTAAGCCATTGCTTTTTTTTCGCATTTTTACTTTCTCGTAACCTGAAATGTTCATTAAAGGCTAATGACTTGTTATTTGGATTCTTGATTAAGACTTTATTGTTCTTGATCTCATCAATGGATGCGACAACATTTCAGAATGTGGTTCAGTTGTTGTTTTGCTTTTGGTTGTGTTGGTTGTGGATGTTATATTGTTATGATGATGATAGGTAACTATTGTTATATGTGTGTGTTCTTCGTATATGTATTGTTTATAAGCATTTGCAGACACATTGGTACACAGGTACAATTATTTTTCGTTTATATATATATATATATATATATATATATATATATATATATATATATATATATATATATATATATATATATATATATATATATATGTATGTATGTATATATATAACTTCCGTATTTATCAAATTCGTCTCTCCATCCGTCAGCTATGAAGTAGAATTTAATGGTGGCTGGAGGAGACGCCATGAAGAGGGGTTGGTGAACTTATGTAGTAAACCCCCAGTATCACCTGACTTGGGAGGAAAACAATACCAACCTCTTAGCCCCAGCATCGGGTGATTTTGGGGGTCAGATAGCCGTTAGGGACCCAAGGGCGAATCCGGGCTGTAAGCAGGCTGCTCTCCTTACCTTGAAGAGTCTTAGCCATAAGATCTCTTTCCCTTCAAACTTAGTACTGGTGGAAATTGCATTTCAGGTCGACCGATGTCTTGTGCCTGACGCCAAGCCCAAAATCGAGGGAGACGCTTCGTGCCCACACAGACCTCAGATGCACCCAGAGGCTCCAACAGAGAACACGACCGCCTGCAGTTGGTGTGGTCCATCTTCCTTTGTACGTTGGCGTTGTGAACTTCTGCGGCCGAAATTCGTCTTTTGCAAGCGAGCTCCATGCACAGATGCATAAGGTACGTCTTGAAGTGCAACTCACGCCAGTTTCTGTTTCTTCTCGTGAATCTCTCTCGATTTTCCGAATTTCCAACTTTTCATTCTCCTAAACAAAGCCCTCCTTTGTCCAAATCAGACCTAGCAGCCCTTAGCCCTCATGACTTGTCCCAAGCTCAAATTAAATTAGTTCAGTGATCATAATTAGATCATTCCCTCCATAGTGTTATATGCTAATTAAATCTAATTGAGCAATTCCTCCAACGTGACAAGGTAATTTCATGTGAGAGAAAATCATTGATTTTGAACGCTAACCTGGAATTCTCTTCCAGAACCTGTTATCCAGTACCTTGGGCAGTCTGTTCCCCAGCCTTGTGAACAAAACATAGCGTAGACGTTTAACTGCCACCCTGCCACGTGCAAGAGTCTTCTGATTAACAGTCCAGGGCACTAGACAGTCCCCCCCATCCCCCACCCCCCGCCTTGATAAATCAAGTTGCGTTACCAACAAAAAATCATTTAACCAGCAGCAACCTTCACGTTCATTTGCGTGTTAAACTATTTCAGAGCCGTAGCCTTTCCAGATTCAGCAATTTGCTACGCATTATCTAATTTTATTGCACATTGTATGTGCTTGCTTGCTGCTCAGTCAGCCACCTCATATTAATTTCCTGATTGCTTCATTTGTAAATAAATTCAGTTTAGATTAAATAACTAGTTAAAATTTCCCCATGGCGACCTCCATTCTCTGTTTACTTAGATGAGATATCAAGGTAAGTCAGTTAATTCATTCCATTTATCGCTTATATTCTGAGCGCTTTGTGTTGGCCCTCAAGGCAGTTAATTAAGAAAACCATGTTCATTTTTCCAACTGGCCTCAGAATGTAACAATACACACACACACACATACACACAGATATATATATATATATATATATATATATATATATATATATATATATATATATATATATTGTCATAAACTGGTTGTCTTGGTTGGGGAAAGAACTGAACAAATTTAAAACTTATGACTACAAAGGAACCAAGTGCGCCCAGATTATGAACAAAGGAAAAGTTATTTGAAACTTGCCTTAGATTTTCCCTGGATTTACAATTAAATGAGTAAGGTCGCCATTTGGAATTAGAATTCTTTTACAATTTAAAGGGGTTTATTTACAGAGATTTAGCAATTAAACAAGGAGACAAACAATGCAAAATGGTACCCAATGGGTAGGCTCATTAAATATATACAGAGAGCAATAATGCAGTGATTGGCAACAAGCAAGCTAATTAATAAGGGGCCAATGTACAATGCAATTATTCCTGTTCTAATAATAATAACCTTGGTTAGGCCAAGATTACACTAAACTGTCTCAGTTAGTTATGCTGTGAAGGATTGAACTCCAGGATGGGGAAAATAATTCATATAAAATTTGGCGGGGCCACAACTGACTTCAGAAATCGGACTGCGACCAGGAATAGTTTCAGAATTTGAAAGGCAGTCAGAATTATCGGACAAAGAATGCAATGGATCGGCAGGTCTCTCCTGTAAGAGACGTTCTGGATTAGAAACGGTGGCACACACTGAAGGAAATGGAATCCCCCTATAAAATGTTACACATTTCACATGTTAAATATTAACCACTAGGTAGCCCAGCAGATTATAAGGAAATCACATAAGCACAGAGGGGAACCGTAATTGATTGGGCTTTTAACAAGGAACACGTGATCGCAATCACACAAAGAGTAAATTTAAACACTTGTATTACTTAGCCTAATTTGCCCTTAAGTTGCACTGGGGAAGGGACAACTGGATGATTATCACGGGATCTTTACTGAAATTCAAGGCACATTATGGGCGAGATACGGGAGGCCGAGCAGGACTCTTAACAAGGGAAAATTGTTTGGTGGAGGAAGGAGTTAAAGTTTAAAGGAATGGGAAATTTAAGGGGTTTAAGTGGAAGGGGAAGGGCTGGTTTACTGACTATTTGCAATGCACGAACCTTGTCTGATAATTGCGGCACCAAACAATCGACTCGGCCATTCGTCGACGATAGTTTCAACCAGCGTAAGCGGAGAAGATGGGCGATAGCTTCCGCCCAGTACTGAGATGAGAACGCGTCTGTCTTCCAAAGCCAGCGGCGTCTTGTAGGGGCCTCATCTTAGTCTGACATCCCTGCAAACACGTCAAGACAACCAGCAAAGAGGGCAGAGGAAAAGCATCCTTAAATATTAATTACTTAGAGGTTAAGGTCCTACCTGGCGGCTAGTCCCACTATGCCTATTAACCCTTCCCAGGCGCTAACTACTCCCACATCACACGATGGGGGTGAGAAGGGGGGTTCCATTGTTCCCCCCTATATCAGGCGATTGGGCGGCGCATCCTACACTGCTACACTCTGGTGCTAACAGCTATGATCTGGTTCAAACTATGCTTGTTTCTGCCTGTCGCCCGCCAATTTTCCCAGCCCGACAGTCAAATGAATAGCAAAGTGCATTTCAAAATTAATGATGCACGGGCATCTACATGAGGGAGAGATATATCCTTGACAATATATATATATATATATATATATATATATATATATATATATATATATATATATATATATATATATATATATATATTATATATGACCTTATGCCCTTTAGTCAAAGAACTCGTTAATGGGCTAGCATTCCTGATCTTAATGCAATTGAGATGAGTTTGTAAAAACCCTACTTCTTCAGCCTTGTCAAGCCTATACTACAATCAACAAGCTGCCAGGTATCCAGGTCAGTGCTTAGAAAAGAGAGGCACAGTCCGATTTCATACAGTGTAGCAAAGAATTTCAACCCAGGGCCTTTCGACTGTAAAGCAAGTATAACCACTGGTCCATAAATGTTTATATTCACATTGAAAATTGTCCCCTAACTGCTGAATTTAATATGAACCCTGTTCACAAATGATATGTCTCTTTCTTTCTATATGGGCATATCTATACACATGCACACACACACACACACACACACACACACACATATATATATATATATATATATATATATATATATATATATATATATATATATATATATATATATATATATATATATATATATATATATATATATATATATATATATATATATATATATATATATATATATATATATATATATATATATATTACTATATATGTGTGTGTATGCACACAAAAATAGATCACTAACGAATGGGGTTCCTCCTCGATTCAGCATTAAGGTAATATCACCGTGACTCCATGCTGTTTTGGATCATGCTGGCTAGGCCAGCACAGAGGCCTTCATAATGGAAGCCCGTAAATTCTGGTAATGTGCCGGAGCGAATAAAAGGCTTTTGTGTCCTTGACCTGCCAACAACGACAATTGTTTTTCCATGGACTCTTCCTTACAAGAAAAGGTTTAATCAACAAAAAAAAGTCTGTATTTATGAAGACAGAAAAATCGTAAATTAGTTCAAAAAGGAGTGATAGTAAATTTGCACTACGAAAGAGAGAGAGAGAGAGATAGAGAGAGAGGGTGGGGGGAGGAGTGGGGAAGCTTTTACAAACATCCCTTAAAGAGGATCGAGGCGATTCCTCAGGCACTGAACACCCGAAGGAAAAGCCCTTGGCTCCTCTTCTCAGACGACAGCCAATCACCGGGGGATTTCTGCAGCAGGTTCTCGACTCGAGTGAGTCTTTGGAAAAGTGTGCATTTGCGAGTATTTGTGTTCGAGGAAATATGAGAGCGGATATGCTTTTTATTTGTTTCCTTCCCGCTTGGCTTATGACATAATTTTTCATTATATGGAAAAATAAACACACGTTTGGTGTATTTTAGATTTCATATATCGTATTATAAAAACACTGCTTGCTGGATCTTTTATTGTAATATGTCATTATGTTATTGCAGTTGGTTTTATTGATGTTGTCGGTGTTATTACTATTCTTTTATTGGGTTTGTTCTCATTTCTGACGCCTAGACAGTTCTGCGATGAACATTAGCCCTCTCTTTATTTTTCTTTTTACTTTAGTTCTCTAGGGTGAAAATAGCTTTTATTTTTTTAAAATCTAAGAATCGACCATATGGCTACAAACTTATTACGTCATTTAGCCTATTAATTGTTTGCTAATATTTGACTGCACAAGTAGGGAAGTAAACATAAGTAAACATAAGAGATTAAACATTTGTTCTTATAAACCTCTAATTTCCCCAAACGTATGGCTTTTAATTTGGGCTAACAAATTTGTGCTGATTTACCTCTTGGATTATCAGGCTGATTACATCTTCAACGATGTTGCCGTATACAGTCATATTAAATGACCAGGATTATTGTTTTTCTTTCTCAGTACTGAAATTAGGTTACTTCAAGGTTTTTTCAACCGTTCTTTTTAATTCAGTGTTCGTGTTTTCCTTTCAGATTGGAAGTGTTCTTGTGGAAAGATTTTCATTACTGTCAGGGCTGGTTGTGGTACCCGGGGAAGGTTGTTTCCATTGAAATGTAATGACAGCCTTGGTTGAGGTATTGCTGATGAAAATGATGTTATTATTGTTTTTATATATTATACTGGTCAGTGGAAGAGTAACAAAATAATAGATAAATATCATTATAAACGCATACAGTTGTTTTCACACAGCCTTTTTTACCTTTGGCAGGGGACACAAAGAGGGCACCAATCTCTAATAATGAGGTTGCTATTCCCACAACCTTCCTTAATGGCTCCAGCAGATGCTGGAACCCATTTATTGCTGGACGTGTGAGAAAGGTGCGAAATAATGAGCGGGAAGACAAGTACTGCTGGTTTATTGATGAAGCGACCCTCTTATAAAGCAGCGTGTGGACGTCTGCGTATACGCAGAGACTGCGGGTACAAAAATTTACAGGTGACCTGAGGTCAAACTATTACTCTACACAAAACAGGACAGGTACATACAGAAAGCATAATGCTTAACAATGACTGGTTGGACATAAAAATACTCTGTTACATATGCGTGGTGCAAGGTCAAATAAACAGATAATAAATATACAATTCACAATAATGATAATAAGATTGTGATTGTCTGACCCTAGGTCGCATGTGAGGCACCGCAAAAAATGGGATGTTCATCACAGAGAACCCGTTGAGCTGGGGTGTGCGGGCGTGGGCGTCCGCTTCGCCACCCTCGTGGAGTCCGTCAGCTGCTGCGCCACCCTGATCAGGTCCTCGACTGGCAGGGTGTATGGTTCTGTGATCTGCCCACGGACCTCTGGGAGTAGCTGCCGCAGGAGGATCTCCCTCGACAGGCTAACCTCTTTGCGCCTGCCACTGCTGTCAATCTCGGGGAGGAGGAGGAGGTCCTGGAGGGCATGCCATGTCTCCAAGAGGCTTGTGTCCTGCCGGGGGTTGATGGCGAGGTTGAGGGCGCGGGCGCCTCTCTCGGAGACCGGCAGGGAGCAGGTCTCGACGAGAGTGGCCTTTAACTCCTGGAAAGTGGCAGGGCTCGTCGTTGTCGTCACCCACAGGGCGACCTTCTTGTATATCTCCTCTGGTAGGGCGTTGATGGCGATGTCCGCCTTCAACACCTCGTCGGTCAGGCCTGCCACCCTAAATTGCCCCTCGACCCTGTAGAGCCAGGACGCTGGGTTCTGATGGGTGAATGGCTGCAGTTTTATGCTGAGGGCCGCCCTTGGTCGGTCCGTCAGGAGGGGCATCGCTCGGGGAGCGGGCACCTGGCACCGGCGTGGAGGAGCGAGCGGGAGGGGGTTGCGCGAGGGAGACGTCTGCCTCCGAGAAGTTCGTGGTAATTTGTATGCTGTTGGGGATGTCTGTGTCCATGCTCATTCCGCGCTCTCACTTGGAGTGTGAGGAAACACTCGCATCAATACACGCTGGGAGCGTGCTGTGTGGGTCCGCTAATGACGCCGGTGATTTGCCGAAGAGGGTCGGTAACGCCCGAACGCTTTGTTAATTAGTCTGTTAGGGGCATGGGTTGGTTCATCGGGCCAAGACTAAGTCACCGTTTGGGTCCGTTAATGGCTCCAGGAACCACTCTGCGGGTCACCACTGTGAGCAGGAAGACAAGTACTGCTGGTTTATTGATGAAGTGACCCGCTTATAAAGTGGCGTGCAGACATCTGTGTATACGCAGAGACCGCGGGTACAAAAAATTTACAGGTGACCTGAGGTCATACTATTTCTCTACACAAAACAGGACAGGTACATACAGAAAACATAATGATTAACAATGACTGGTTGGACATAAAAATACTCTGTCACATATGTGTGGTGCAAGGTCAAATGAGCAGATAATAAATATACAATTCACAATAATGATAATAAGATTGTGTTCGTCCGACCCTAGGTCACACATGAAGGCACTGCAGAAAACAGGATGTTCATCACAGAGAACCCATTGAGCGGGGACTTTGCAGATGGACTGTCAGGCCCTGGGCAAGAACGATCCATGGACCTAGAAACTAACCCATCTTTAAGAAAATTGTTAAATGAGGAAGAAATTCGACAACAAGAATTAAAAAAAAGGTCTTTATTTTCAAAGAGAGACGAAAGCAGGACAAGGGAGATTCTACAAGTGACCAATAAAGAAGGAGGAGGCATTTCCTGTTGTCATTGAACACCCGAGGGAAAAGTCCTGAGATCCCATCCTGGAGACAACATCCAATCTCCACAGGATTTAAGGACCAACTTTCCTAGTAAAGTGTCTCTCGTTGTGAGTTTGTTTTAGGAAATGTTGTAAAGTCCTCATTCAACGGGTTTTCTATTGAGAACCTCCCGTTTTCTACGGTGCCTTCACAGCTGACCCTAGGTCGTGGTACTCAGCCTTATTATCATTATGTAATTGTACATTTATTACCTATTCATTTTTGCCCTTATACAAAGTGTATGTGCCAGAGTATTTTTGTGACTAATCTAGTATTGTTAATCATCACGTTATCTGTATGTACCTGTCCTGTTTTGTGTAGAGAATAGTTTTGACCTCGGGTCACTTGTATATTTTTTGTACTGATGTCCGCATATACGCCGACGTCCGCATGCCGCTTTATAAGCGGGCCACTTCCTCAATAAACTAGCAGTTCTTGTCTACCTGCTCTTTCTTTCGCACCCTCTCACAGTGGTTACCCCCGGAGTGGTTCCCGGAGCCATTAACAGACCCAAACGGTAACTTAGTCTTGGCCCGATGAACCACCCCACACCCCTAACGGACTAATTACAGCACTCTAACAAAGCTTTCGGGCGTTACTGACCTTCGTCAGCAAATCATCGGTGTCATTAGCGGACCCACACGGCACGCTCCCAAGTGTGTATTGATGCGAGTGTTAACTCACACTCCAAGTGAGAGTGCAGAATAAGCATGGATGCGGACATTCCCTCCCACATACAAATAACCGCAAACTTCTTGGAGACAGATATCTCCCTCGTGCAACCCCCTCTCAAGCTCAGCCCCACCGAGTCCTGCTGCAGCACCTTCGACAGGGAACTTCGCGGTGTACCAGGCAATACGCCACTTCAAATTCCTCCTGGAGGGTACGCCTTTCACAGTTTGGACGGACCACCAGCCGCTGGTCCACGCCTTCACAAAGTGGGGGATGCATGGTCCTCCAGGCAGCAGCGGCACCTTGGGGCCATCGCGGAGTTCACCTGCACCATGAAGTACCTCCCAAGCAGGAAGAACCCGGTAGATGACACCCTCTCAAGGATTGAAATCAACGCGGTGCAGCTCGGGATCAACTACGAGGACCTCACCCGGGAACAAGCCACCGACCCAGAGATTCCAACTTACGGCACCGCCATCATGTCGTTGAAGTGGAAGGACATGCCCCTCACCCCTGGGGGGCCAACACTGCTGAGTGACGTAAGCACTGGCCACCCCCACCCACTGGCGCCCTCCTCCCGTCATCGTCTGGTCTTCGACGTCATCCACGGACTGTCCCATCCATCTGGCAGGACGACGGCCAAACTGCTGGCTGAGAAGTTCGTCTGGCACGGCATACGGAAAGACGCAACGGCCTGGGCAAGGTAGTGCATTCAGTGTCAGACCAGAAAAGTAGGGCGGCACACCAAATCAGGGGTGGGCGACTTCCCCCAGCCAGGAAGACACTTCGGGCACATCCACGTCGACGTAGTGGGTCCTCTTCCCCCATCAGGAGGAGCCCGATACCTTCTGACAGTCGTCGACTGCTCCACCAGGTGGCCCGAAGCGATGCCCATGGAAGAAGCCACCTCCAGTGCATGCGGTGAGGCCCTCTTCTCCAGCTGGATCAGCTGGTTCGGTGTCCCGGACCATATAATCACAGACAGGGGTCCAGCATTCCTGTCTGAGCTGTGGACCGCCCTGGCACGCCTGCTGGGGACCACTCACCACAGCACCACCGCCTACAACCCCGCAGCCAATGGATTGGTAGAAAGGTTCCACAGGTCCCTGAAAGCGTCCATCATGGCTCGTTGCACTGCCGACAACTAGCAGCACCAGCTGCCCTGAGTCCTCCTCGGGCTGAGGACCACCCTCAGAGCCAACGGCGACCTGTCCGCAGTAGAAAAAGTTTATTGTAAAGTCCCCGCTCAAGGGGTTTTCTATGAAGAACCTCCCGTTTTCTACGGTGCCTTCACAGCTGACCCTAGGTCGTGGTACTCTGCTTTATTATCATTATGTAATTGTACATTTATTACCTATTCATTTTTGCCCTTATACATAGTGTATGTGCCAGAGTATTTTTGTGTCTAATCTACTATTGTTAGTCATCACGTTATCTGTATTTACCTGTCCTGTTTAGCGTAGAGAATAGTTTTGACCTCAGGTCACTTGTATACTTTTTGTACTGACGTCCGCGTATACGCCGACGTCCGCACGCGGCTTTATAAGAGCAAGAGCCCGTATCATAAAATTTTACGGGCTGCTCTAGAAGCAAGAGCCCGTGCTGGCACAAGGCCAGCTAAATCTAAAACAACATATCATAATAAAGTTTTCATTAACCTACCCATCTCACAGACTCACCATCAACATATAGTTACGGGCTGCTCTGGAAGCAAGAGCCCGTGCTGGCACAAGGCCAGCTAAATCTAAAACAACAACAACATGCTGGCACAAGGCCAGCTAAATCTGAAACAACAACATCAATAAACTAGCAGTTCTGTCTACCTGCTCATTCTTTCGCACCCTCTCACAATGTAAGCGAGGATGTTCCTTCCTCTCGTCTTGCTTTCAACGTTAATTTCTATTTCAGGGTAATAAATATTTTGTTCTGATTTTTGTGGTATTTTTCGATGGCCTCAATTCCATCCACAACGTCTTCCTCGGGATAAGGTATAATAAGGAATTCGTTAAATGAAGTTATAAGGCTAAATTTGATGAAGAAGAAAATGAAACTAGCTGACAGGGACTTTGTCTTATCCCAGGACGATTTGTGTATGATTGTTCACCCAATGGAAACAAGAACCGGAACGGTTCGAACGACTGTTGCTGGACAGATTCAGACGCCCGGCAACTTTGACCAAGAGCACCCAAAAAAAGTACAGTAAGATCAGGACCTGGCTGAGAATGTCGATGGGTAAAATCCGACTTTTCATCGATATAACTGGATAAAATAACAATTTTAATAGATATTTATAGATATTAAATAAAAATAGCAAATTATCTATTTAAAAATATTATATAAAATAAAAAAAATTTGGCTTAAATAAGCCAAACCAAAGAAAAATAGAGCCTAGAAAAGTAATTTTGTCGACATATCAGTTATATAACGATGAAATATTAGCTAAAATTTCATAATTGATGATATTTATAGGTATTAAATATAAAATAGGAAATTGTCTATTAAAAAAAATATGAGGTAATAGAGAATTTATGCTTAAATAAGCCCAACCAAAGGAGAAACAGAGCCTAGAAAGATAATCTTGTAGTCATATATTAAAAAGAAAATAAGAAATTATCTATTCAAAAAAATTATATAATAAGAACATTTGGCATAAGCAGCTCAAGTAAAGGAAAATTGGAGCTAGAAAGAGAGCCGCTACATTGTTAAGTCTCCCAAATACTACTACAATTACGTAAACACTCCAGCGCGTCCTCTTTTGCAAGTAACTACTGAAGACACTATTTTGTTTTATCAGTTTTAAGGTCACATTGAGTTTAATAAAGGTCACTTGAAGTCAGGATTCAGGTCAAGTAACCTTTGGTGTTGGCAGAACGTGACCTTTGCTGTCTGTTATGGGCTGAGGCTTAGATAACAGCCCTTAGCCTGTCTTAGGGTGGCCTCTCCCTTACGAGGAAAAAAGAACTTTTTTATTATTTTATTTTATGGGGTTGCTCCGCATCGGGTATTACCTTAGAAACTGACTATTCCCATAATATTTTGGTTGCTCATTAACATTTTACTGTTATGGTTGCTATGTTTTTGTATGCTGTCCATCCTGGAATGCTATCGCGCATGCGCAGTGTTATAGGGAAGGTTTTGTTAAAAAGCCTACGGGCTGCACAAGGAGCAAGAGCCCGTGCAGGCACAAAGCCAGTAAAATCTGAAACAACAACATGGTAAAAAGTGGAGTTTCCTTCACTGGGCTAAGTAATACGGCCTGCTAGGATAGGTTAGGTTAGGTCAGGGTACTTTATGTGGTATTTCTGAGTATTAACTCCTCGCCTGTTTTTACCTTGGAAATTGGTATTTCCTATACTTTTAGGGCTGCTGATAAAGGAGATGCATTTGTTTACTGTCGGCCAAGAGTTATTTGCCTCCTGTCTCTACCCAACAGTGGTAGGACTGTGGGAATTCGGGAGTTTTGGGTGGGGGAGAACACCCACAAATGAAGTGGACATGTTTACATTATAGAATCGTACCCCTGGATGTGTAAAATGCCAGGGAGCCATTTGTTGCAGGAAGGGAGTGGCTGAGGGAAGGGGAGGAACGTGGGGGA
The DNA here is from genome assembly GCF_040412425.1 of Macrobrachium rosenbergii. Lineage (NCBI taxonomy): Eukaryota > Metazoa > Arthropoda > Malacostraca > Decapoda > Palaemonidae > Macrobrachium > Macrobrachium rosenbergii. The sequence goes on from NC_089788.1 coordinate 60,991,139, forward strand.
AGGCAGGGAGAGAGCTCCTCACGTTCCCCCAAATGTGGGGGAAGGCGAGAAGCGGCAGTGGTGGACAGGCAGAAGGTTCTGTGCGGATGCAGAACATAACGGCATTGAGGAAGCAGTCGGGGGTTAGGTAGGAACGCATCAGGAAGGTAGGAAACTCTACCAAGCAGCAAGCAGAAGCTTAGAGAATAACAGGCCGGCAAAAGATAAAATGTCATCTCCTTTACCAACAGCCCTAAAAGTACTGTATAGGGAAAACCAATTTCCAAGGCACCAATCAGTCTGCGGCAGTTCCGAACTCATAAAATAAACTTAAAAAAAAAAACACCATTTGATATACTAAGAAACCGTAAAGCCCCAATAGACTTACCGTAGGGACTCCAAGCCTGTTTCTGGGAACAGAGTGCGTTTTGTCGCACCTGAATGCTTTTTTTCTGTAAATCAAGTCTGCACTCACTGCCGCACTGGGGCTTAAATACTGTTGTTTTTTTTTAAAGGCAATGATCGTGACGCAACTGAATTAACAATCTTGTAATTGCCGTAATAATATACAGTACTTAGGTCTTTCTTCTCAAGATCGAGAACAGGATATGCTGTATATCAGGGCCACAATAATATTCAATGGTATTCTTGTTAATTTTATAAAATTAACAAGAATACCATTGAATATTATTGTGGACCTGATATACAGAATATACAGTACGTTAAATTCCCAGTAATTGACGTTACAGTTCTTGCAGGTAACGGCCAAAGAGTGGCAAGTTATGGGCTCAAAGGAGCGCTAAATTTATCGCAAAGACTCATCCGTTGTATTGAAACGAAATACGCAGTTATTCAGATTATTAAAATGCAGGCCTATGTCGGAGGTAAGGCTAGTGGTGGGTTGAGAGAAGAGGGAGGTGGGGGGTAAATGACATCAATGAAAAAAGGAGGGAAAGGGGTTTGCATAAGAATCTGTGAAGGAAAGTAGGAAAATTTCCGAGCGATGATATGTAGAAGAGCGATAATGCATGAAGAGTCAAAAGTTGTAACGCACACTCAACGTTACAGCAACCAAAAGAAAAATTTTTGCATAGGTTATCATAATAACCTAACCAACCTAAAACAGTAGGCCGCATTAATTAAATGATGTACATAGAAAGAGTAAAATGTAGGTTATTATACTAACTAAACCCACATAACCTAACTTAGCAGGCTGCATTACCTGGCTGGGGTGGGTGGCGGGAAGAAAACCTAAATTAATGTAGTTAAAGTAGGTTAGTAGAAGCTGTTATAGTTTATGAAAGGGTTATGAACCATTCCAACACAAACAGATGGGTGCAACGGTTGGAAAGACCGAGGTCTAACCTGTGAAGATTGCGCATGAGTAACCCCCCACAGCCCCTCCAACGGCAAGAGAAACTTCTCTGTCCCTCCTGAAACCCCCTGTTTCCTCACAGTTCCTCTAGGGTTCAGCCCCATTCCTTGAGGCCTATCCTCAGTTGTAATGTTGCATTGTAATGCTTATAAGGTAAATGTCACCTGGAGGGAATGCATTAATGTACAGGAGCAGTAATAATTGTGAATAAGGAACTCGAAATAAAGGCAAGCAGAAAGAAAAGTGGGCTGTGGTATGTAGAATTAGGAGGATAGGCTTTGAAATCCCAATCTCCCCCTTTTTCCTCTATAAGAAGTCGGGCTGTGTACCAAAAGCTCCTTGGTCGTATTGTTCCTCCTGTGTTTGCGTAAGGGTTTTTCATCTCTGTAATGCCATATACAGTAAAATCTGATTGCCTTCTCACCCCCCTTGTTCTGCCCCACCCATAACCCCGCTTTCCTTGGGGGTTCCCTAAATTGTAGGACAATTACAAGCGGGGGAGCAAATCACCCTGTCCTGGAGGTATACCCCACCCATAACAACACTTTCCACCTTCATGAACATATGGCTCCCTAATGACTTTTCCATAACAGCATGGCAGTCCGGTCTTTCTCCCAACGATTTCCCCCACCCAAAACCCCCCGTTCCCAAAGGGTCCCCAACCATGTTGGGTAGATAACCTATGAGGTTAATAATAATTGACCGATAATAAACACCACCACCTCCTTCACCAGCGACACTAAAATTATAGGAAAAATAAATTTTCAAGGGAATAATCCATGCGGAGTTACCCTGTAATTTTACCTTTTTTATTTTTTTTATTTAATTTTGGAGAATTTTTGTAATTTTCAAGTTTTAAACATAATAAATGGGCAGTGTGCAGAGTTGGGAGACAGGGTTAGTTGTTCTGACACTAATACAAACAACACAGCATTATGTGACAGGGATATCCTTAAGGCCACCACTAACATTCAGTTATGCCTGAGCAGTTATAGCTGCACAGTCGGCCTGTGCAGTTATAACTGAACATTAATGTGTACAACCTGCACAGTTTTTCTCGCCTGCGCAGGTGGCCTGAGCAAATAGCTCATCTCAGTCGATGAACCTCCAGCCAAACTGCCTGCGCATGCGCACTTCAATATAAATATGGTGGATGCAACATTTTTTGGTTCAGTTTGCTTTCCGTCTCTGGACAGATAGCATGTACCAGTCAAGAACATAGAGTTGAGTTTTATTAAATTTAAAAGTGTTTATACCTAAATTGATGATATAATCAGATTTACTTGTTTTTTAGTAATTTGATACGGATGTCAGAGTAATACATAATAGTGTATAATGAAGGCTGAAAGTGGCAGCATCATTCCTGAATGTCTTGTAGATTTCATCGAAATCTGTGTGAAAGAGGCTTTTCTTGGGCAAGTGAAATCCAAAGGCTATCATAGCAGATTAAGCCTATGTATGTTTATTCATGGCTATAAACCATATATGCAAGATAGTTTTCAAATGAGAATAAATATTCATTACAGCGAAATAATGTAAAACAAGAGTAGGCCTATAATGCATCTATTCATGGTTATGCATCGTATATGCAACTCATTTTTAAAATGAGAACAAAATGATATTAAGTATTCTTATGAAAATCAAAACAGTATTAGAAAATGCATGTTTGTTCATATCCCATGTAAGCCAGTTTTGAAATGAAATTAGACTAATCAACACACAAATGAAACAAAGGAACAGTAGTAAACTACTGATGTTCACTCGTAACACATCATAAGAAAGTCATTCTTAAAATGAACACAAGTCTGTATCAAGGATTTTAATGAAACAGAGAAAAACAGTATTAGGCCTACATATGTCAAGTTTGAAATGAAAAACAATTACTAACTAAATTAACACAATTATCTTGCCCAGGAACTATTCCTTCATTTATAAAATATCAATAAACATTGTGAAAGTCCTTGGGGCCAAATGTAAACTTTTTTAACAAATTCATGTGGAAACATCTAACTTGACGTTTATGAATTTTTTTTATGCTGTCAGCAAGCCAATTACAGCCAGAGCGTCGCATATTGACGCCATGGCTGCTACAGAGGCTTGAGGAAAAAGACTGTATCGTTAATGATGAAGATTTGCCTGAACAGGCAGACTGTGCACGCATAACTTAACGTTAGTGGCGGCCTTTAGATGTGCATGTGCAGACTGCTATGGTAGACTCGCTTTTAAAGGGTGGCACTAGCTATTTAAGACGCTCGCAGGACCAGCATCCCTCAATTTGTGAATAGCCGTCCTTGCGTTCAGACATACGTTTTACACCCTACGTAATATACATCTCGCTTTTTCCTGGATGATTTCCCATTCCTTGAACCAACTAGCAATCAAGAGTCACGTATGGTCGGAACTCAAGGGCCTGACACTGACTGCCAGGTACACCCAAGGGAAAAAAGAAAATCGTGGCAGACACCTTGAGCAGATCAGGACAGGTAGTGGGAATGGAGTGGTCCTTGCACCATTCAGTAGCAAACAGACTTTTCAGTTTGTGGCCGGCCCCCACAATGGATCTGTTTGCAACATTAAAGAACTACAAGTTACTATACAGTACTGCTCTCCAGTTCTGGACAAGAACACTGTTATGCAGGACGCGTTCCAACACCCTGGTGGAGCAACCTAGACATTTATGTATTCCCCCGTTCAGTCAAATCAGGAGGGTGATCAACAGGTGCTTTGTTTCTCAAGGTCTCCGAATGACATTGGTAACCCCAATGTGGCCTCAAGTGGAATGGTATGCGGATCTCCTACATCTTCTCATAGACACCCCATGACATCTTCCCATAACACCAGATTACTAAAATAAGAACACAGCGGAAAGATACATCGGTCAGCAGAATCCCTTTAACTTCAAGGCTGGAGACTATCAAGCAACTCCTCAGAAAGAAAGGCTTTTCTAGTAAAGTTGCAAAAGTTATTGCCAGCTTGGTTAAAGAATCCTCCTTCAAGCTATATGAAGGAAAATGGTCAGTCTTCTGGGATTGGTACAGTAAGAGGGATTTACATCCCCCCAAAACAACTGTAAAAAATGTAGCAGATTTCCCTCTCATTTTTAGGAATGAGAAAAACCTCTCCGCCTGGGCTGTGAAAGGGTATATGTCCACCCTCTCCAAAGTTTTTTAGGCAAGAGATATTGAATTGCCATCATCTTGGGGGATTTTGAATATGATAAAACACCTTGAGAAAAGTTGTTCTTTTTGAAATTTGAAACCTCCTGATTGGGATATAACGAAAGATTTAACTTCCTTGACTAAGTCTCCTCATGAACTCATCAAAATTTCTTCAAACAGGGTCTTAACCTTAAAAACAGTGTTCCTGCTAGCTTTAGCATCAGCTAAAAGATTTGGTGAGATTCACACACTCTCCTGTAATGTAACACACACCCATGGATGGACGGAAATGGCTTTCAGTTTTCTGCCAGACTTCATCGCAAAAACCTAGAATCCTTTGTCACATGACCCAAGATTTGATGGCTTCTCCATTCCCTCTCTTAAAGACTTTGCGGTTAACAATCAGGAAGAGATGCTACTTTACCCTGTACGGGCAGTGAAAGCCAACCTAAAGCATACAGCCTACCTCAGACCAGCACAACATAGACTTATCGTTAGCATGGGTCGTATTAAGAAGGAGATTTCTAAAAACACAGTCTCCTGGCTGAGGGAGGTCATAAGCAGAGCTTACAGTTTGGAGCAAGATTTATCTGATATCCCGAGACACATAAAGGCCCATGACATTCAGTTGCCTTTAGGAAGAACTATGCTGTGGGACAGATTCTCTGTGCCAGAGTTTGGAACAGATAAACCTTCATGTCTTTTTATTTGAAAGATGTCACATGAATCCCTGGACACTTCCACCTTAGGTCCAGTGGTGGCAGCTCAACAAGTGGTGTGAGGGATATGGTCTCTTAGCTCTATTCAGATTACGTTGAGTGGTCCTTCTCCGTAACACCACCCTTGAACGTAGAGCTCCCATGTTCCATCATATCACTTCAGATAGTGAGTATTATTCTTTTGAATGTTATTTTGTTTTTGTGGTTTTCTGTTGATTGCCCTTTTTTGTGTTTGTGGAGAGGTCTTTCTCTCTCCTCTCTATGAATCTCCCTGTCACATGATGTTGTGGTGTTTGTATCAGTGTCGGAACAAATGACAAAAAAAAATTTGTATTTTTCCCAGCATACAAACTCACATCATCTGAGTTTAATTTCCCTTCTTATGCCTACCCTCTTTCCCGATCTCTCTCTCCTCATCCGACTTGGGCAATAACACGGTTCATCTCCAGCTATTCACAAATTGGGGGATGCTGGTCCTGTGGGTGTTGTAAATAGTGCTACTCTCTAAAAGTGAGTCTACCATAGCTGTCTGCACATGCGCACCTAAGGATACTCCTGTCACATGATGTTGTGGGTTTGTATGTTAGGAAAAATAAAAATTTTTCTTGAATTTGTCGTGTTTTGATAGTTTTGCCTCTTAAACTTAGTCCTGCCGATCTGTCTGATATTAAGTGTCTCTTTGGCAGATCCAGGGAAGGCGAAGCCTCCCTGGCCAGGTCAGGGTACACTGCCTTAAGTCAGGTTAGAAAGGTAAGGCCCAGCTAGGTCAGGGCATGACATTTTATTAAAGGTTAGGCTCCTTGCGGGGTCCAGGTGGGGGTGAAGCTACCCTGGTCAGGGTAAGGCACACTGCCCTAAGTCAGGTTAGGAAGGTAATTTCTGGTTAGGTCAGGGCATGGCATTCTACGAAAGGTCAGGTTTAGTCCATTTTCACTACTAATTCATTGTCTTAGGCTTTGAAACTCAACGTTGTCCAACAATTCTGAAATTTTTAAATAATTTGTGTTTAGAAATTTATATATAGATTTACATAAAATGATTTATAATCAATCTATATAAAACAATTTACATATAAATTTATATAAAGTAATTGATGATCGATATATTAAAAAAAATTTGTATAGAAATTTAAATAAAGTAATTGATAATCAATTGATATGATAAAATAAAAGTTGTAGCCCAAAATATTTTTCCTGATGCAAAATTGAATGTCATTGTATCTACTACAGACCTTAAAATTTTGTTGAATTTTGTACAATTGACTCCAAGATGTTACGTAACTGCTCCTGCACAAATACAAACCTTCATTCTTTATGTTGGGATTCAGCTTGTGAACACAAACTGGAACGGCCTTTTAACGTTTAGACAAGGCCATTTATTATTTCGTTAACTGTTGACAGGTGGGGGAAGGCACTTCACTTTGCTTCTGGCCCAGGTGCCAGATTGAGGGGTGGCTGAGGTGGACTGTTAATGCAAAGAACTTTTGGTTTGTATTGCAGATTACTTTTATTAATATTTGCTATTTGTTCCTACACAAATACAAACCTGAAGGTCTTTATATAGGATTTAACTTGCAAACGTGAGCTTGAACGGCTGTTTAACTTTCAGACAAGGTCTTTAGCAACCGACGGTAGAGGGGAAACCCCACCCACTTGTCAGTCTGCACTCCACTTTGCTTTCAGCTGCCATCATGTAAAGACATCTTGGTGTGTTCTCTGCCTGACTGCTGTTACTTTCTTTTTTCTGTTTATGAAATATATGCTTGATTGTGATTCTTTGCTGATTGTTAATGATGTGAACCTCTAATTTACAACTGCCTGGGGAGAGGAAAACTTTAAATCTTAGGCGTTGCCCAGAAGAAGGACAAGCCTTACAATTGGTTCCTCTCCTCCTTTAAAATAGACCCTCACACATTATGTGTATCATGTCGCAAGCATGATTGAAATCAATCGAGTCCTTGTGGCGAGTGTTGAGTCTAGCCTTCCGAACAGTGGGTGAAGTTCGCTCGGAAAAAGAAGCGAGAGAAGAAAGTTTCTCTGGTGTCACTGGAGTGCAAAACTCCACTGGTGACACAGAAGAATCTCTCTGGTACCTTCTTGCCCCCAGCCAAACTACCACCTGCTGTTGCCACTCCTAAGGGAGCAGTTTCCCCTTCGCCGTCTCCTACTGCTTCATCAGTAGAGAGCCATCAGAGGGGGAAGGATGACCAGGTTGACTACATTCTGGCAGTTTCCTGCTCAGAGGGGGAGTTGTCCTCAGAAGGACTCTCCTCCTTGGGGCGAAAGGGGATTGCTTCTCTTAACTCGATTTTTGTTCCAGGTGCTGTGGAGTCCAAGGGGCTTGGGGAGTTATGCCCTCCCTAGGCCTCCTGGGAGAGCCGGGTGTTTCTGGGTTGATCTGTCAGTTGATCTATCAGTTGAGGGCTTCCAAATGCTTTCTTGTAACTGCAGCCACTGTAACTGTCACGACTTCCACAGTTACGGTATTCACCAGCTCAAGGCCACCACTACGACACTTATAACATTGCACTTGCCTCTGGTAAATGTACTCCCAGGTGTTGCCTTCCATTTCATCTTCGGTTGGTGATATCCTCCTCCACATCCTGCTGTCGAAGGCTGGCCATTGCTGGAAGAAGAAGAATAGGAAGTCTTCAGCGTTATCTTTGTCGAGTGCTGCCACCTCCTTCACTTCTACTTCCAAAGCTAGCAAGCGGAGGAAGAAGACTGTCTCACCCATCCGCAAGAAGTCCTGTAGGGTTTCTGGTGGCTAGCCTTCCCCAGGGGAGGAGGCTGCTGGGTTTCTTGCTAACGGTACGCCTAGTACTGCAGCCCCCGTTCCCGACCACACAGGAGCAACAGCTGCCCGGGTTTTCACAGACCCCAGGTGCACCGGTACCGGTCCTAGTAATTCACCGTCCCAGGCCAGTAGGAGTCCCCAGTCTACAGACCTGGGCCCGTCTGCCAGCACTGCCTAGCAAGAAAAAGTGATAGAGAGTGGGCGGGTGCTCATTCCCCCCCTTCCTGTTCTCTGAAGAGAGTAGTGCAAAAGCCCCAGAATGGTGACGACGGCCTACTGGCCCGTTCACCCGGGTAAGGCAATAGGAGGTCCCTCACCTAGTCTTCTTTTACCCTAGAGGCTTTGGCTTCTTAGAAGACTGTAGCACGACCCTGAGACAGCCCCTGTTCACATTCGTGTGATCAGGACTCCTCTCCCTGACCCATAAGCCTGTTGTCACTACAGGTAGATGACCGCCCATGGCCTTACTCACCTGCCAGGACTTCGGCCTCCAGCAGGCTGGGCAAAGGTGCTTGGTATCTCTCACATGTCCCCTCCACCCCCTCGGAGTTTTCCAGGAGCTAGGAGCCAGATGGATCTACTGTTTAGGATCCAGCCCGGCCATGGAAACATATGTTCTGGGTTCGGTCCTTGGATCGAACCGGTTGTATGCTCGAGTGGTTGAGAGGTCGCCTGGGGGCTCTGGCAAGCGTCCCTCTTGAGCGGAGGGAGTAACTCAGGAAGACCATGATCTGGAAGGGCTCGAGGGTCCAATGCCGATAGTCCAGTTTAACCGGCAATATCTATATATAGAGCATACCTGTAAATACCAATAAATATATTGTATTTCATTATTTTTATAGAGTATAAATAATAATCCAATGTAGAAACGTATGAATTAAAGCTCATGGTAAAAGATGAAAAATGAAGAATAAAACATGATAAAAATGATAGAATTCAGCTGCATATGTAGATGCCTAGGCTGAGACATGAACGCATTATTGTTAAGTAAAAAGAACTGGTCTCTAAAATGAAAAGTAAGATAATGAAATTTAGATTACAGGTACACAATCCTTTACCTGAAATCATAGGGGCCAGATGTGTTTCGGTTTTTGGAATTTTTTGGATTTTGGAACTGTGGGGTCAAGACCATAATCAAACATCCCTATTGCAGCATAAACATTTTTTTTCCCTTTGTTCATGTTTTTTTCATTTTAGTTATTTATTCATTATAGTTTAATATTAATTATATTAATATACTGTTAAATGAATTTGAGAGAATTAAGATCATCAATGGTAAAATAGTGGGACAATTAAGACCATAAATTCACTAATTCTGTTTTCGACAACAGCATTCTGTAAAACGCAAAAATACACATGATCAAATAATTGTAATTCAACTGTGAATTTTAACGATTAGTAAGACTGTAAAATACATTTCATCATATTGGTCTTGGAAAGAGTTGTTTTATATTGTTACTAACTTCATCGTTAGTTTGCAGTCGTAAATCTGAGGACGGTCTGGGGATAGGATTCGCAAGTGATGACGCATCACCACCACAGACTGTTGTGGGATTTTTCATAACACTATACAGGCAGTCTCTGGTTTACGACTGGTCCGGCTTATGACGTTCCGAGGTTACAACGCTTTTCAAGTATATTCATCAGAAATTATATCCCGGTTTACGACGCATGTTCTGGGGTTACGACGCGTCGTACGCCGATCGGAAATATGATCCAAAACTGCAGAATAATAAAAATTTCGAGGTTTTTTTTTATGAAAAATTCAATAAAAATGCAGTTTACATCGTTTTCAATACACCCAAAGCATTAAAAGTAAGGTTTTCTTAGGATTTTTGACGATTTTTGACGATTTTTCGGTTTACGACGATTTTCGGTTTATGACGTGGTGGAAAAATGGAACCCCCATCGTGAATCGGGAACTGCCTGTATTTAAGTTAAAATTATTGTAGAATTCTTGTTTTCATGAAGAAATAATTATATAAAGCAAATTACTGAGTAATTTCTGCCATCAGCAGTCAAATAATCACGATCATGGCAACGTTCAAACTTAGTGCCGTCACGACATTTGTCTATAAATAAAACAGAAGTAGAGGACTGTCATTGGCTAGCAGATCTCCATGGCAACCAGCCAGCTAATCAGGCTTTAGCTGTATTCTGTCTGAGAAAGAACGTTTTGCACACAGAAGCTGATGATGATGTAATGATGACATAAGTGCATGTGTTTTGAATACAGTACAGTAGGTAGTTTTTAATAGTGCATGTATTTTACTGATTACATGAAGAATGAATGAATTCTTTCTTATTACTTTGAGTGCAGAATTGTTGATTCAGAGATTCTTCAGCAACAAAATATATATATTTACTAACGCTGGGTTGGCATACCTTTAAAACAAAATTTTTCTCTAATCTCTCGAGGATAGAATTACGCTACATGGAGGGAACTGGCAATTTTCTCTCTCTCAGTCTCTCTCTATGTCATGTTGTTTGCCATGTAAACACAAGTATTGTTCAGTAACTCAGCTTTTGTCTTCGTAAAGTTTACCTTTGTCATGTCTTTTCTTTCCTAAAAAACACAAAGCATTGTACTGTAGCCACCAGTCAGGCAGCAGAGGTAATACTGTTAATGCTCAGTGATTGGCTATGATACTTCCTACCCCTCTAGAAAATAGCGTTTCTTAATGACGGTACGTACTGTGCACAAGTTAAATTGGTTACAAGTTAAAGCATTTCACTTTGGTACAGTATAAATAGAGAACAGTATACTGTACTGTATATATAAAATAAAAATATAAATGAAAAGTTTTTTATTTACCTTTGGTAAATAAAAAGGAAAACGGTATGTGACGAGCTGAGGAACAGTTACTGTCATAAATCATAGATGAAAATTATGTATTTTAAATAGGCTGACCCTCTTCGGTGTCCGTCTTATCCGATATCCGGAATAACGGGGTCTGGTTTAACGAGGGTCGACTGTATAACGATCTTGAGGAAGAGACTGTGGCCTTTCCCGTGGACTGTTCTTCAGCCATCAAGTTGTTTTGGAACCCCAGAGTCTCAGTGGGCTTGCCATGGTCTAGGCTTGCCGAGGGTGTTTTGGACCAGGTGAATTCTCTTGTGTCTGGGCAAGAAAACTTACTTTGGTCTAGCTGATTGTGCAAGACACTTCCTCAGCCTCTCACTTGTCAGAGGAAATATTACATACTCTGGGAGAGTCGTTTGGTGACTAACCAGGTTGACCCAGACCTGTCTTGTCTGTGTCCGGGTCTGTAGCTGGATCGCCTCTGTGCGGAAGGAGCTTCTTTCTCTCAGCAGGAGGCAGTGGCAATGGAATTGACTGCCATGGCAACATTCCAAATGATCTCCTGGATTGATCTTTGGCCCCCTGCTGTGGCCAAGCTTGCATCCTCCTCTTTGGGGTCCCATACATCATAAGAGGAAGCCATGTTCAGGAGACTGATGTTGTCTAGAGGTAGGGCCATCATCCACCAAACAGCTGACTTGTGGGCAAACCTGGTTCTCAAGAGAAGAGACGCTGTTTTGTCTCAGGTTACCAGGTTTGTTGGTTCAGAGTTGGCACTGGCTCTCAGGAACGGACCGGTACTGGGTTCCACTTCCCTCTTCCCTGGAGGAGAGGTGGAGGCCATGGTGGAGAGGCCTAGGGTTGAGAACAGTGACATGCTTGTTCACCAGGCAGTGGCCAAGACCTTGGGGTCTTATCATGGCACTACAGCCCAGCCTTTGGGTGAGGCTAGCCCTTTCCCTTTGGGTCCCAGAAAGTCCCAGGCTTCCTTGGGCCCCTGTAGGAATACTGTCTTCTTCTGCCCCTGCTCTGAAAGGAGTGCAGTCACACCCCTTTCAGCCCCCTGCCTGTTCTAGGAAAGGGGGCAAAGGTAAGAAGAAGGGCGGAGGACGTTGGGGGCGGTGTTCATCCCTGCTTCTTCGAGTCTCTGCCACCCCCTCACCAATATGTTCCCGGCTTGCTGAAGGACTTCACCCCTGTGGGAAGAGGTGAAGGCAATGCTGAAGAAAGGCTCTGTGAAAGTCGTGAAAGATCGATCGCTAGAGTTTTACAGCCGTCTTTTTATCGTAGAGAGAGTGACGGGTGACTGGAGACCAGCCATAGACCTCTCCCCTGAACCGGTTCATTTGCCAGACCCAGTTCAAGATGGAAATGGTACAGTCAGTGCTCGATTACATCAGAGAGGGTTCGGTGGACTTGAAGGATGCATATTTTCAAATACCCATCCGTCAGTCCTCTCTCAAGTACCTTCGCTTTACCCTCAGGGAGGCGGTGTTCCACTTTGTTTCGGGCTCCCAGCTGCTCCCCAGGTGTTCACTTGAGTATTCACCCTTGTCTCAGCTTTGGCCTGTTTGCATGGGATACATCTTTTGAGGTACCTGGATGATTGGCTAGTCCTGGCGAGCTCTTTGTCGCAGTTGCTCCAGGACAGAGATGTGCCTCTCGAATTTTATCATGACTTGGGAGTGGTGATTAATTCCGAGAAGTCCTATTTCACATCCAAGCAGAGGGTAAAATATCTGGCATGCTGAAAGATAAGGCAGCAGCGAGAGTCTTTCCAGCTGACTTGGGTACCAGCAGGATCAGAGAGGCAGCACAGTTGTTCCTGTCACGTCAGGAAAAACCAGTTCAGCAGTGGCAAGTAGTTCTTGGTCACCTGTCATCTTTGGAGAAGCTGTTCCCTCACCTTTGTTCACTTCAGTGGAGAATGAGGGAGTTTGGTCTCTGGGAAGAGACCCTCAGTTCTTCCTGATTCCTCTCTTAGAGGAAGTAAGGAAGGACTTAGCTTGGTGGCTAGATGACAGGAACCTCTTGATAGGAGTGCCGTTAGGCGCTCCCCCTCCTGAGATGCTTCTGATTTTGGATGCATCGACTGAGGGATAGGGCGCAACTTGGAGGATTTGATGGTTTCTGGTGTGTGGAATCAGAATGACGTACATCGCCACATCAGTATCCTGGAACTCAAGGCGGCATTTTTGGCACTTCAGAAGTTACAGGATCAAATGATGGGGAATCCTGTGGTGTTGATGAGCGACAACACCATGGTAGTGGCATACATCAACAAGCAAGGAGGGTTAGTTTCCCTTCAGCTTCACATGTTGGCAGTGCATGTGCATGAGTGGGCGGTAACACACTCAGTAGAGCTGTCAGCCAGGTACACTCTGGGGGTCCGATACGTAGTGGCAGACAAGCTCAGTTGCCAGGATCAGGTTATAGGGACAGAGTGGTAGGGACCACCAAGACATAGCGGAAAGGTTGCTTGAGCTTTGGGGCTTCCCAGTGCTAGGTCTGTTAGCAAATAGGCACAACAGGAAGCTGCCGATGTTTTGCTCAGTTGTGCCGGACCCATTGGCAGTAATGGAGAATGCCTTCCAGCACCCATGGGATAATCTAGAGGCCTACGCCTTCCCTCCGTTTTGTCTGATCCGTTAAGCGATCAACAGGGTCATGACCACCCCAAATTCTCAGGATGACCCTGGTGGCTCCCAGATGGCCACATGCTGAGTTGTATCCGGACCTGCTAGCTCTACTTTCCGAGGTACCGGGAGAGATTCCCCCATGGTACAGCCTACTATGCCAGCCATACATAGAAAGGTATCTTCAGATGGTGGAAGGACTGGCACTTCATGCCTGGAGACTTTCCAGCGTCTCTTGCGAGCGAGAGGCTTTTCTCGCTGCACAGCGACAGAGATGTCTGGATACCTTCGTAAGTCGTCTGCGGCTGTGTACCAGGGGAAATGGGCCATCTTCTGTGGTTGGTGTCATCGATGGGGTATCTCTCCAGTTGGAGCTACTTTTCAGCAGGTAGCACCCTTCCTCGTCTTTCTTCGTCAAGAGAAACTTCTCTGTTTCAGCCACAAAGGGCTATAGAGTTGCCCTTGGCCATGTCCATCGTTTGAAGGGGGTAGATCTCTCTTCCTTGTGGGAGATCTCCATGCTTTTGAGAATCTTCAAACATTCTTGCCCACCCAGGGAACTCAGGCCCCCTGAGTGGGATGTGACTCATGTCTTAGGAGTCTGACTTGTGCACCTTATGAACCTTTACGAGAGTCATCAGACAGGGATCTGACCTTTAAGACTTTTCTCGCTTGCTCTGGTGGCCATACTCTTTGTCTGACAAGGTAGATGGGAGTATGATCTGGGCAAGAGCTCACAAGGTTAGGGGCATCGGCCCATTCCTTGCATTCCATTAGAACCTGTTGGTTCTATTGGTATTATGGGTGGGAGTGTGGTCCTGCCAGACCTCATTCATGTCGTTTTACCTGCGGGACGTTGCCCACAGATCATTGGGCACATTTTCCTTGGACCCTGTGGTGGTTGCTTAACAAATTGTATAGCTTACTGGGCTCCCCAAAAAGGACAGGTAGCATCTCTCTTAAGGTGAACGGTAAGCAAGAGAGAATGTGTGTGAGTGACTGGTCTCCTCCCTTGTCCTTTTTACTTTTCTCTCTCTCATAGGGCAGAGAGGCAGGTAGTGAGCCGTCACATGCAGGTGAGTCTAGATAACTGAGTACCCTGTCTTCCATCTTTTGTAGATTGTTAGATGAAAGTCCCCCACCCCCTCTCTCTAGCAAGGGAGGAGAGGAGTTGACAGTGAAACAAACATGTTGGTTTTGTTTGCACTTTTATTGTCTCTGACACTATGGGTTCATCCAAGCTTTTTTGAGGTAATGACGCAAACTCAATAATTCACGTCCAGAAGTCTGGCAGTTGAACATCCCATATGTTCAACATGCTGGAGGTGCAGGATTCCTTCCTCAGCTCTCAGTGACCATGAAGGTATTCCTGGGTGGGTAGAACTTCCAGTCAGTTCAGAGATTTATCTAGACTCCACCCTCCAATGGGTAAGTCTCCCATGTATAGACTCAAAGTTTGTTTATTACTACACAAATACAAACCTTCGGTCTTTACTGTATATAGGATTTAGCTTGCGGACGTGAGCTGGAACAGCCATTGAACTTTCAGACAAGGTTGTTAACTACCGACGGTAGGGGGAAACCCAGACCACTTGTCGGTCTGCACTCTGCTTTCGCCTACTGTTGTGTGAAGACATCTTTCTGCACTTCTCTGCCTGGCTGCCATTTGCTTTCTTTTTATGTTTTTTGATGAAATATTTTTGTGGTGGTTGTTTCTTGTTATATATACCATATATACAAACCACTCAATCACTATAGCACCTTTTGGAGAGGAAACCGCTGGGTTGAGTGCTGTCCAGGGAAAGATAGACCATGTACAGTCGACCCCCGGTATTCGTGGGGTTGGGGACCACAAACACAAGTGAAAAGTGAAAATCCGCAATAGATTGGCACCCCCCTAAAAACGCTTAGTAAACCCCTGTATTTGCAGGGGATGCGTACCACACCCCACCCCCCCGCGAATAGCTAAAATCCGTGAATACTTAAAGCCCTTCTAAAAACACTTAGAACTGCTTATTTTGATAGTTCAAACACAAAAAAAACTCTAAAAATGCTAACACCGGTATTATCCTACTTATGGTGGGGTTAAGTTCCAAAAAACCCATCATTTGTTGGAAAAAACGTACTCGAATATAGCCTAGCCTACACTATAAAGTATAATCTATACATATACGGTATAGTAATTATTAATATCAGCTAATTCTGGAGGTTCATGCAGATTGACTTATGATAATTCAATACAAAGAGAAATTGAATAACAAACAAGAATTAGCTTGGCCTACACTATGGTATATCGTGTACATATACGGTAGCCTAGCCTACATTAAACTGTACTCTATATTCACATATTAATATCGTATTATATAAACATCAACATAACGAATATGCATCTTTTCCATGGATCTTTTAAAATGTTATACTTTACTTCACTGTATCCAATAATATTGTATATATATTCTTATATTGCTTTTGTATTATAAATTGCGATCATGGCAATCAGTGTTTTGGTTTGGAAATTGATTATGCAGTAAGTTTATTTCGTCGTATTGAACACAGTTCAGAGCGCTTCTCTTGCTTCTAGTTAGCAAGGTTATTTTTCGTTATACAAAGTTTTTTAAGTCGTGTATAACTTAAATATGTCTTGTAGTGAAATTAATTTAGCTGTTTTTTTCGTTAATAGATAACGGCCATTTTGGGGGCATGTTTGTTTTGTGTAAAAAAAATCAAGATTCTGTTTACTATTTTCACTTGATTTCATCATAATATGAGCTTATGTATTTGTCTTTTATCAACGTGAAAACAGCAGTAATATGTGTTCTTTCATGCCCAGTAGTTTTGATTAAAATGCTTTCTCTCCAATTTTATTTACGGTCGAATTTCATCCATGTTGCCAATGTGTGATAATTTATAGTCATTAGCAGCTTGAACATCGTTTTCTCAGCTTCAGCTACAACTTGCAGCTTAAATTTACCAGTATATTGCCATGCTGATCATTTATCCATAGCAAATCAGGGTATACTGTAATGTAAAAATATATCAGTCCTATTCTGCTTAATGCCATTTGTAACATAACTATGGTAATTGTTTACTACCATACAATGGTTGAAATACAAGCAAAACAGCTGTTGTTATCCAATTTGGTTATCAGCAAAACACAGTTTCTCGTTCGGTTGTTTATGGCTGTACGCATTTATGCAAGAGTATAACATTACAAACAATACTTTTATCATTCTCTTTTACTTTTGTAACTAGAAGATAGGACAAAGAGATGGAGGAAAAAAGTCTGTCTATTGTAATTTGGTCTCTCTTGATGCCTGATTGTACGCTGCTGCCTGTGCCCGCTCGAAATTCAAGAATATTTGATAAATATTGTTGTATTGGTATGAACTGCTTACCAAATCACAAAATTGAATTATTGTAAGGCGAATTATCGTAACTCGAGCACTACCTGGGTATCTGAGTATTTTAATAGTTTTATCACAAAAAGTGCATTTAGTCATGAAAATGATATGAAAATACTGTAAGAGGTGCAAAATAATGAGCAGGTGGACAGGTACTGCTGGTTTATTCAGAACACAGGCCGCTTATAAAGCGGCGTGCGGATGTCACACAGAGGAATACAATAGAATACAGGTGATCCGAGGTCAGTTACTCTCGGTATTAATTATAATTGATAAATACAAATAACATAAAAGGTAAGTTAACAAGAATTGACAGAACGATATTCTAATATATGCGAAAAGACAACAGGTGCAAATGAGTTAGTAGTAGATACGTATTTAGATAGATAAAATATGGCTATTTTTTTGCTTGACCCAGTCTTGTAGGAGAGTCACCTTAGAAAACGGGTGGTTCACCATAGAAAACCCGTTGAGCGGGGACTTTACAATACTGGCAGTCCCCGGTTAAACAGCGGGCTCGGTTAACGGTGATCCGGTTTTACAGCACTTGTCTAGCGACGAAAATCAGCAATTTTCGGCGCCGAAAATCGCCGATTTCCGCTTATCGGCGCCAATAATTGGGTATTGGCACTGATACATACCTAACAGAGGTACCGATAACCGAAAATCAGCCGCGAAAATTGCTGAACAATCGCGGATTTTCGGTTAGCGGCGATTTTCGGTTATCATCACACCCTCAGAACAGAACCCCTGCCGATAACCGGGGACTGCCTGTACAGTAATTAGTGAATATTTCTCAGTGAAAAATACTGCGAATGGGTGAATTTTTGGTGGATAATGTATATACATGTTCCATAGAGAAATCCGCGAATTGGTGAGTCGGCAAACCGTGAGAATGTGAATACGGGGGTTTTACTGTATATGTAACTGCCTATTTTAATAGTCCAAAAACCAAATACACCTTAAACTACCATCCTAAAACACTATAATTATTATTTCAAAGTCATCTTACAACATTACCCTTGGAAATATATGGCTTACAGCTATGTGTGAAATTAATCCAGTTACCCCTAAGAGAGAGAGAGAGAGAGAGCGAGAGCAAAAATACATGTGCTCATTAAAAATATGCAATACACTAGTGACAGTACGTACACAAAGGTGAATGAAGATTAATTCACAAAACTAGGTTATAAGAATGTATACAGTATAAGTACAGTACAGTATTTAGTCACAAAAATAATATAAAAATACAGAATACTGCTCTACAAAAAATCGGCGAATAGGTGAATTTTCTGCAAATAACTTACTGATAGGCTCCACAAAAAAATCCGCGATTAGGTAAAGCTGCGAATTCTGAACCATGAATAGGCAAGGGTCGACTAAAGGCTAAAGTTGTCTAGGTCACGGAAGCTTGGTAAAAAGGTAGGTGATTTCCTTATCAACAATATTATTACTAGGGCTATTGTTGGGTCTTTTGAAATTACTATTTAAAGTATATTGAAGAAATCATGATATGGGAACCAAGAAAAATGATAATGATGAACATTATACCCTGAGGGATATATGATTATTAAGTGGTACGACATTATTTCAGTGAGTACTTGAGGCATGCAGTGGCACGTAACATCCACGTTACAGGTTACTTGACAGCAGGATTATGTCTGTCAGAGTGGAGAGTCTTGTGAGACATATGACAGAATGAGCAAAGCAGTTCCAGTGAACCGTTGGTTTACAGACACTTATCTGTCGACAACTGGTCGTATGGAAGACTTGGGAATCAGAGTGTCTGTGGAAATCATGACTGCAGTATGTAAAGGCTCAATATTATTTATGGGTTTGCTATGAACAATAAATTAAAAGCTCCAGTTTTTTGTAAATTTTTCTAACAACCTTTTACCCTCTTGTATTTCAGACTTTCTGTCCTCGAACAAGTTGTCAGTTTGCGCCATCAATGTTTCATAAGTGAATGTGTGTCCAGCAAAGAATTTAAGTGTGAGTTCCTGTGAGGTGTTGAACAAGTTCCTAAAATAGGAAAAATAGAATTCTAGATATCAGATTTGTGCATTGGTGAAAGGAGAAATTGGAGAAAATAAAATAAGAAATAAATGACAATAATAGGAGAAGTGAATAACAATAGAATAAAGTGAAAAAAGTTGATGTTTCTATAAAAAAAAAAAAATTGAAGGACCAGAGGCTAAAATGAGCATTTTGGAATATCCATTGAAAAGCGAGACTGAGGATCCAGTATCACTGTCTCCTGTCAAGCACAAAAATATAGGTTTATCGGGCAGTGATGCCCCAGCCAACGATACCTCTCTCTCTTTGGATCTATTGACAGAAATCAAGACAGAAATCAAGATGGAAATCAAGACGGAAATAGATGTGTGTTATGAGTTTGATGGCGACATGAAGCATCGCTCTGAGGATTTTATGTCAGCGATTGGAGACAAAGCAGATTCACTGCCTGTCAGAAAGGAAATCGACAAGGAGAAGCCCTTCATGTGCCGAGAATGTGGGAAAGTTTTCACCTGGAGGAGCAACCTGAAACAACATTTTCGGATGCATACCGGGGAGAGGCCGTACGTCTGTGGTGAGTGTGGAAAGACATTCTCCTTGAAGAGCTCCCTGAAACAACATGCGATAGTCCACTCTGGAGAGAGGCCTTACGTGTGTGATGGCTGCGGGAAAGCATTTCCCAGGAGAAGCAGCCTAAAACGACATTCACTGATCCACCCGATGACAGCCCGATCGACGCATCGTGAGTCATTAGAGTCACTGATTGATTACGTGTTGTCGTTAAAGGCTTCATTGACCAGAGTCTCTGGCTCTGCACGATCTGTTGTACTGGTTTTGTAATTAACTTTACGAATTTGACTTTTGTAGGCTAAGTAATTATTTAGTTATTGAATTTACAATTTACAATCAATAAATTGATTTTCTAACCATGATTGCATTTAATTAACCCATCCAATATGAAAATTGACTCAGTGGCTCTCAGAAAAATCTCCAAAATCTGGTTCAACTCCATCCACAACTTCCTCGGGATAAGGTATAATAAAAATTTGTTAATGAAGATATAAAGCAGAACTTGATGAAACTAGCTGACAGGGACTTTGTCTTATTTGAGAACGATTTGTGTTCAATTGCCAAGCCAGCAGAAACAAGAGGTGAAACGGTTTGAATAGCTGTTATTGGGCTGATTCAGACATCCAGCAACACTAACCAAAAGTACCAGAAAAGTATGTAAGGAATATGAAAGTAATTTAATATATATGAATAATAGTGAGCAAGAAGATTTCTCCACACCACTTTGTGTATAGCTAAAGCAAGAGTGACTTCCATATCAAATCTAACCATCCTGAGGCTGGAATTAACAGCTGTACTCATCCTTTCCATTAGACTAGTAGATTCGCGTGAGTTATATCCATGAAGACTTCAGGAACGGTAGTACCTCAAAGTAGGTTGATATTTCATTCTGAGACTTGAGACTGCAGTAAAAAAACATTGGTCAAATAAACCCTTATAAACCCCTGCAGGCAACCACGATATCACACTGAAAAATAAGTCGTTTGACAGTGCCAGGTTTGGGGTCTTAATACAGCGGATTTCTGCATATTATAAAGAATGTAGAGAAAAGCCAGAATAAGGTTGAATGGTCGTAGCATTGTATACTGTACACTGCTTCACCTACCTAATGGGTGATGTCATCATGCTCGGTGGGCTGGAGGAGAGATATTGTAGTCAATTGTCATGCAAATCAGACACAATCTTCAAGATTTAAGCTTTGAAATGATTTGATACTTTATATCTCATTACTGTATATAATTTTTTTACATTTTAACATTTGTTTTGATGTGACTTGGAAATTTTTTTGATTGATATCTGTTTTTTATTGTGGTGTTGTAACATTTGTTGCTGATTGGTGTAAAGATATAAGTCCATTTTTATTTTTCCCTTTGATTCTTGAGAAGAGTACCATAACACCAAAAATGCTTTATGTCATAATGACTTGACTTAGTACATCCAGAAATATGGGGTGGATGAACTTAACCATGCTTTGTTGGTGGATATGTTGGCTCGGGACAGTCTAGCGAAGTTTCAAGTACTAAGGGAAATAGTTGCTTGTCCAAAGGGAAGTCTAAACAGAGTTCCCTCCTTGATTAGGATAGATTTAGAAAATATGCCAAGTTCGTTAACACCCTGGGATAGACTTTTTATTTCCAAACTGAGTTTAAAACGGCGGAATAAGTCGTAATTTGGAAAGAAAATGTCCACGATGAAATCTACGGAAGCTCAATCTAAATGAGTGGAGTTGTTGAAAGAAGACATTTTAAGCAGAGTATGTATATCTGGGAGGAGTTAAGAAGCTACCCAAACCAAAGAAATTTTAAGGTGTCTAGGTAGAATGCAGAATTTGTAGGGGGTCACCAGATTTTCAATTTGGAATTCAATTATTGAAAAGGTCTAGGTTAAGCCATTTAGTTCAAGTCCGCCTCCTGCATGACAAACATAATATACAAACGACCAATTTTTTCCACATAATATACAAACCATCAGTCTTTACAATAGGAATATACTTCAGTGCAGTGGAGACCGGCTGTTTAACTTTAAACAAGGTGGCAAGTATATAGTTAACTACTGACTATGGATGGGAGTCCCACCCACCCGGTCAGTATACGTTCACTTTTCTTTAACTGCCGAGAGAGAGACGTGTTGCCCTTCCCTCTGTCCCTGTCGTTCAACTGATACATTTGTTTATGTGATGGTTTCATATATGTTACAGGGAACAGATCAACACTTTTTTTGGAAGTGTACGTAGCGTGATCTTAGCGATCTACTTCAGGAAAAAGACGTAAAAAGGTTCAACCCTGATCACACTGGCATTTTTTCCCCCTCTCTCTCTCTCTCTCTCTCAGCCCGAATCCCTCTCTCTCTCATCGTTTACCAAAGCTCATCCACCCTAACCTCACTCATTCTCTCAAAGCAACTAAACGGACTATTTAAAGAAACACAATCGTTCCTACAAAAATAGGTTTATTATTCAAATAACCCAACAAGAAATGAATAAAACAAAACAAAAATTAAAATGCATAATAAATGAATTATCGAGTCAGATAACTAAACTCTAAACTGCAAAGCACTTCTGATTAAAGAAGTCTTATTATGGCTAATAGCCTGGAAATACCCAAAACCACACATACTCCCAAATCAATAACTAAAAGTCATGTCCAAAAAAAAGTCTCCCATGTTATTCCAACAAGTCCACAAACATCTGTCGAAAGAATTAAACATGATAGAAAACTCACAAAAATACATGAAATACAAAACACAATAATGGAAAGTGTAAAATGCATAGCCAAGATATGGCAAACGTAACATAACAAAATAATAATAGAAAAGAGGTATGAATATCCATATTAAACTTCCCACACCACTTCACAAGTACATAATGATTAGAAAGTCATGGTAAAAATCACAAGTTCAATTTTCTCCCATAAAAACAGAGATTTGAAACTCTACCTTATCTGCCAATTTTCAAAGCCTGGAACCACTCCAAAGTTATGACTGGCCAACTGCAGTTCTATCACGTTAATGAACAATCAAACTCACTTTTAGGGTAGATTTTGGCATAATCTAGATCAAAGTAACGCACGTACTCACGAATATACATAGCACTTCGAAGATCACCTGATCTCCAATATTGCTGAGCTCCTCGTGCAAAGAGCTGAGGAATCAAACTATGCACTGTTTCAGCAATCTTGCATCAAATCTCTCGACCCAGTTCGCTCTGACTCCAAACCTTCCACGATAACATCTTAAAGTATTGAAGCTATGAAATGCATATATGTGTCCTTTAAATATATATATTACAGTCGACCCTCAGTATTTGCAGGTGTTGTGTACCACACCCCTTGGGAATAGCTAAAATCCGCAAGTACTTAAAACCCCTCTTAAAAACGCTTATAACTGCCTATTTTATTAGTTCAGAACACCAAAAAACCCTCTAAAAATGCTTATATCTGAATATTTTAATAGTATTATCACAAAAAGTGCATTTAGTCACGGAAATTATAGGAAAAAATACAGTAATTTGTGAATATTTCTCTATGAAAAATACTGTGAATAGGCAAATTTTCTGCGAATAATGTGTATATATGTTCCACAGAGAAATCCGCAAATAGGTGAAGCTGTAAGGACGGGATAGAGTGACATACTGGCTGGGTGTTGACTGGTTTATTGGTGGTTCCTTACTGAATGAATGTACATGTTTTAGATTTAGCTGGCCTTGTGCCAGCACGGGCTCTTGCTCCTAGAGCAGCCCGTAATGAATGTACAGAATCTTCGTAGATGTTATTGGCCTGTGCGAGCCGCAAAGTAGCATCTACACACAGACAGAGCAAAACAGAGGTAATGTTTCGGACATCTGTGTTTGTCGGCAGACAAACAGATGGCGATTGTGAGAGACGTAATAAACGTACAGTGATAAAACATATAGGCCTATCAATGGGAAGGCCAGGAAATTCCACATATGGCCAATTGCATGAGGTTCGAGACAGATTAATGAATACAATGCAGTAGCATAATGTATGTGAAATGGCGAGACGTTTGGCGTCTTCACAAACAGAAACATACATACAGTTTGATACAGAAGATTCGGTGGAACATTATGAGTACATGATCAGAATGCTTGCATGGCAATGCAAGTAGTGCTTATTGTACATATATCAAGACAACAATGGTTAGGGAGAAACAGACGGAAATATTGTATTGTTGAAGTTCCTTGAGGTAGAGAAAACAAGATGTTCTTGTTCCCTCTTTGTCTGGGTCCCTCTGAGATAGACGCACGAACGCACACACGCGTGTGCTCGAAAGAGACCGCCATCGGGGACCTGTGGAACCTTTCCACCATTCCAATGGCTGCGGGGTTGTAGGTGGTGGTGCTGTGGTGAGTGGTCCCCAGCAGGCATGCCAGGCTGGTCCACAGCTCAGACAGGAAGACTGTCTGTAGTTATATGGTCCGGGACAGCGAACCGGCTGATCCAGCTGGAGAGGAGGGCCTCTGCACACGCACTGGAGGTGGCTTCTTTCATGGGCGTCGCTTCTGGCCACCTGGTGGAGCGGTCGACGACTGTTAGAAGGTATCTTGCTCCTCCTGATGGGGGAAGAGGACCCACTACGTTGACGTGGATGTGCCCAAAACGTCTCCCCGGCTGGGGAAAGTCGCCACCCCTGATTCGGTGTGCCACCCTACTTTGCTGGCCTGGTACTGTATGCACTGCCTTGCCCAGGCCGTCGCGTCCTTCCATATGCTCACTTGTAAATTTTTGTACTCGCGGTCTCTGTGTATACGCAGACGTCCGCATGCCGCTTTATAAGCAGGTCGCTTCATCAATAAACCAACAGTACTTTTATTCCTGCTCATTATTTTGCACCTCTCTCACAGTGGTGACCCTGGAGTGACCTAAGGTCAAACTATTTCTCTACACAAAACAGGACAGGTACATACAGAAAACATGATGATTAACAATAGCTGGTTGGACATAAAAATATTCTGATACATATACATGGTACAAGGGCAAATGAACAGGGAATAAATATACAGTTCACCATATAATGATAATAAGATTGTGTACGTGCGACCTTAGGTCGCCTGTGAAGGCACCGCAGAAAACAGAATGTTCATCATAGAGAACCCATTGAGCAGGGACTTTACACAGTCATCGTCACAGCAGATTGATGATCTTGTACGGCTTTCCTTTCCTGTCGGGGCTTTGGCTCTGGCAGGTCAGAGAAAGGTGCTCGGACCCTCTCACCTGTCCCTTCAACCTCTTGGGGTTACACCAGGAGCGGAAAGTCGGACAGAAAGGTTTGTGATTGGGATGCCATGTCCCAGTGCAGCCCTCCCACAAAGCTAACACTCCAGGTTTGGTTCTAGGATCTGGCCAGTCGTATGCATGGTAAAAGATGAAAAATGAAGAATAAAATATGATAAAAATGATAGAATTCAGCCGCATATGTAGATGCCTAGGCCAAGACATAAACGCATAATTTTTAAGTAAAAAGAAGTGGAGTATCTAAAATGAAAAGTAAAATAATGAAATTTAGATTACAGGTACACAATCCTTTACCCGAATTCCTCGGGACCAGATGTGTTTCAGTTTTTGAAATTTTTCGGATTTTGGAACAGTAGGGTCAGGAACATAATCAAACATCACTATTGCAGCAAAAACATTTTTTCCCTTTTTTCATGTTTTTTCATTACAGTTATATATTCATTATAGTGTATTATTTTTGTATTAATGTACTGTTAAATGAATGTGAGATAATTAAGATCATCAGTAATAAAATAGTGGGACAATCAAGACCATAAGTTCACTAACACATTTTGTTTTCAACAAAAACATTCTGTAAAATGCAAAATTATACATGATCAAAATAACTGTAATTCAACCTGTGAAGTTTAACATAAGTAAGACTAAGATACATTCCATCATATCGATCTTGGAGAGGGTTGTTTTTTATTGTTACTAACGTCATCATCAGTTTGCCGTCGCAAATCTGAGGACGGGCCGGGAATAGGATTCGCAAGTGATGACGCATCACCACGACAGACTGTTGTTGGATTTTTCATAACACTATATTAAAGTTAAAATTATTGTTGAATTATTGTTTTCATGAAGAAATAATTATATAAAGCAAATTAGTGAGTAATAATTTTTGCCATCAGCAGTCAAATAATCACGACCACGGCAACGTTCAAACTTAGTGCCGTCACGGCATGTCTATCAATAGAACAGAAGTCGAGGGCTGTCATTGGCTAACAGATCTCCATGGCAACCAGCCAGCCAATCAAGTTTTAGCTTTATTCTGTCTGAGAAGGAACGTTTTGCAGCTGACGATGACATAAGTGCCTGTTTTGAATACAATACGTAGTTTTTAATAGTGTATGTATTTTACTGATTACATGAAGAATAGAATGAATTCCTTCTTATTACTTTGAGTGGAAAATTGTTGGTTCAGAGATTCTTCAGCAACACAATATTTATTTTTTCTTCAGAAGATATTTACTAGTGCTGTGTTGACATAACTTTAAAACAAAATTCCTCTCTTTGATCTCTCGAGGATAGAATGACAGAATAACGCTGCACAGAGTGACCTGGCAATTTTCTCTCTCATGTCTTTTCTTTCCTAAAAAACACACAAAGCATCCTACTGTAGCTACCAGTGAGGCAACAGATAGGTAAAACTGTTAATGCACAGTGATTGGCCAAGATACTTCCTACCCTTCCAGACAACAGCGTTTCTTAATGACATTATGTACTGTGCACAAGTTCAATTGGTTACAAGTTAAAAGCATTTCAGTTTAGTACAGTATAAATACAGAACAGTATACAGTATATAAGATGAAAATATAAATGAAAAACAAAAGCAGTATGCGATGAGCGGAGGATCAGTAACTATCTTAAATCGTGGTCGAACCGTGTGTATTTTAAATCGGCTTATCCTCTTCGGTGTCCGTCTTATCCGATATCCAGATTAACAGGATCCGGCTTAACAAGGGTCGACTGTAGGTCTGGGAGTTCTGTCAAAGAATAGTCTAGGGGTTCCGTGACCTGGAAAGGCTCAAGGGTTTTTTCCTCAGGACACAGACACCCTTGATCTTCAGAGAACTTTTTCGGAGGTCATTTTGCTGGTGTGTTGGCACAGTGATCTTGAGAAGAGACCATGGCTGCTTCCTTGGATTGTAAGTCTGCCCTTGAATTTTCTGGGGACCAAGGAGGAATCCAAAGCTTCACTGGTTCGATCTTCTTCGCTTGCAGAGGCCACAGCCTCGAAGACTAAGCATGTCTTCAGGATAGCTCACATTCATGCCCGTGTGCACGATTACTCTCCCTGGGATACTTCTTGTTTATGTTTGCAAGAATGGGCCTGCTCACCTGAAGATAGCTCTGTGCTCGTTTGCATGATTACTTTCTCTCTTCTAGACCTGTACGGCTGTCGTCAACATGAATTGGCGACCGCCCACGCCTTACACACCTGCAGGGTCCTTGACTTCCAGAAGGTATCATAATGATGCTAGACTCTCTCACCTGTTCTCTCACCTCCTCGGAGTCTTCTGAGGACCGGATATCAGACAGTTTTTGTGTTCGTGACTGGAAACATTTGTGCTTCCATCCTTTCCCAACCACAGTAACATATACTCTGGATCCAGTTGTATGCTCAAGTGGTAAAGAGATCACAGGGTACCTCTGGAGGTTTCCCCAGGGATCATCCATGAATTCAGCAGTTTACAATCTTGGGGAAGAGACTTAGCTTCCCTGTGGACTGTTCGTCAGCCATCGAAACTTTTTGGGATCCTCTATAGGAAACGAAAGTCTATGGAATAGTCATGTTCACAACTTGCCGTAGGGGTTTTAGCTAGAAGAATTTTCTCTTGTATAACCAGGAAAATTCACTCAGGTTTCTCCCATCATGCAGGACACTTCCTCAGCCTTTATTTTGCTAAAAAGATTCCTCAGTACCTCGAAGAATCCTATGCTGACCAAAAAGGTTGACCCGATGTTTGAGTCCATCACTGGCCGTCTCCCTGCAGAGGGAACTTCCATTTCACAGGGTAGTAACAATGGAATTGACTGTCATGGCATCATTCCATACAGTCTCCTGGGTGGATCTTGGTTTCGTTACATGGCCAAGATCGCTTCTTCCTTATCAGGTCCTCATAGTTCAGGAAAGGAAGTCACATTCAGCAGATGTCGTCTGGAAGTAGAACCTTCTTCTACCTAGCCCACCAGACAGCTAACCTGTTTGAGAATCTGGCGCCAAGAGAAGAGACATTGTCTTGAATCAGGCTACCAAGTTCATTGGTTACGAGTTGGCACTGGTTCTCGGGAACGAACCAATATTGGGCTCCACTTCCCTCTGGCTGGTGGTAGAAGTAGATGCCTCAAGTGACAGGTAGGATCAGGGATTGATCTCCGTGTTCACTAGGTGGTGGCTAAGACCTCCAGGTCTTGACATAATTTTACGGCTCTGCCTTCAGGCCAGACCGTTTCTACCTCTTCGGTTCCGAGGAAGCCCCATGCTTCTAAGGGCCTGTGAAGATACACCCAGTCTTCTTCTACCCTATCAGGAAGGGGTGCAGCAGCACTCCTTTTAGCCCCCTGTCTGCCCCTGGGAAGGGGGCAAGAGTATGAGGAAAGGGATACCTGACAAGCCATGGAACAACATGGCACTGTAGGGGTGGAAACCTTCGAGTTCCTGCCGCTCCTCTCCTATGTGCAGTCTACTTCCAGACTTGAGTTCCAGGTTCATCTTCAACCTCACCCTTGGGAAGAGGTGAAGGCATTGCTGAAGACAGTACAGTTAGTACTCATTATCGATGCATATTTTCGAACATATATCCATCTTTATCTGGGTACAAGAGACAACTTCTCTAATTTTTCGTAACTTAGCAGTCTCATTCAAGTTTGAGAAGCCATATCTCACACTTGAGCAGTGCACCTAGTGCCTGGACAAGCTGGTGTTACGGCCACAGTCTCAT